>NC_046990.1:6647770-6947770 GCF_009769545.1 Cyclopterus lumpus
GCTCATAATTCACACGATAAAGTTATGTGTGCTGCATGCATACAGCAACTGCATGTTTTGGCCAATTACCAAATCCAAAAAAAAAAGAAAGTCAGATACAATTCATGTGACGATTTGAGTGACAACTGACGCAATAAATAGTGGATTTATTCAGATGAATGAAAAGCTACAATTTCTAGACGTTCTATACAATTAAAGGGAATAATCCTTTGCTTGCTTTAAATCTAAACAGGAGTCCCCCCACAAATGCCCCACATGCGGAAGAACCTTTAATCAGAGAAGTAACCTGAAAACTCACCTTCTCACCCATACAGACATCAAGCCCTACAGCTGTGGCCGCTGCGGAAAGGTGTTTCGGCGCAACTGTGACTTGCGACGGCACAGTTTGACGCACAGCCCGCCACAGGACTACTAGGCCTGGACAGACTAACACAAACTAAAAAACGACAACAACAACAACAAACAAACAAAAACAATGGACACATACAAAAAGAAGAAGAGAAAAAAGAAGAAAAAAAACCAAACCCCCTGCAGGAAGACAAGTCCGCGACTGTTTTTGTCCGAAAGACATTCTCCAAATGAGGACACGTTTACTGGAGTGGAGATTTGGTTGCATCTCAAGTGGGACGAGCAGCGGAGCCGCACGGCATGCATGTCCAGCTTTTCATATCCACCTGTAAATATCAAGACCATGTACATACTGTTGCTTTTTTTGTGTCTATTTTTTTCTTTCTTCCTGACCTTGAATGATAAAGGTGTCAAAAAACAGTCATAAGTTTAAAGTATGTTAAATTGTATTTTAGAAATAAATATTTCCATGATATATCGCATGTGCTCTTGTCTTTATTTCATGATAACAAAAAATATATCATGATGCAATAACACGAACCGGTATTTAAATGTGTCTATGTTTACAGCAGAGCTTAGTGAGGCAGACTTTTTATAGGGGACTAGAGATCCGTTGGCAGCCATGGGAGCATGGCGTGTCTTTAAGGGCAAGACTTGCAGACAGGGAAGTCATCACAATCCAGAATCATGTGTGATAATTGATAGTGTATATTAAACAACCATATTATATCGATAACACGATAATCATATCACGATTATTAGTCAAACTTGTTTTTATTATCGAGCTCCGTTATTATCCTCAATATTCAGAGGGCTGATTAGTCTTATATTAGCCGCATTATAGTAGCCCATATCTCACATGTTTATCGGCATCACCTCTGATATCATAATTAACGTGCAAAGCGGCAGAAATGAGTCATCTAAAGCAATGAGATGAGACGTGGCCTAGCAAGGTTGTTGTTGTTGTTTGGTGTGTTTGTGTGTGTGTGTGTGTGTGTGTGTGTGTGTGTGTGTGTGTGGGCGGGGGGGGGGGGGGGGGGGGGGGGGGGGGTAATTAATCACTTATACAAACAAACAAAAAGAAAGAAAACTGATTGTTTTGAGACCATGTCTCAGACTATACTTCAGCCTAGTTGTATTCATTCATGTACAACATCAATGCCACTTGAGAAGTTTAAATGTGGGCCTTTTTTTAGATAGTTAATCACTGATGAAATGTGTTCTTTATTTTTTATTATTATTATTAATATGATTCTGATCATTAATATTATTATTATTATTGCACAGCATATTTTAGGAAGCAGGTCCACGGGTAAATGGTGAGCGCTCGGGATGGCATGCCTAAACATGCAGGTTTATGTTTGTGTCAATGTAGAAATTCCCAGATTTTGGATTTCCTCCAACTCACCTTTGATCGGCCACTGTCGGATAAAAAAAATGCGCTTGAATATTATCAGAGTTAAGATCTGTGGCAGAATTAAATGATCTATCATATACCATATTTGATAATTCGGTGAAGACAAAGTGAGACTCCCTCCTCATATTTTTCTCTCTCTCTCTCTCTCTCTCTCTCTGTCTGTGTTACTTGGCCTTCAGGCCTGTTGTTTCATGATTTCATTCGTCATGTTTGGCTACCGGAGACGCGTTTAAAAAAAAAACAGATTTTCACCTGACAGCGCGATTAATTGCTTTAATTTGTTATTTTTTAACAACAATAAAATCGGGTCAGGAAGAAGTGGTTTCAGTAACAACAAATCATGTAAAACCTTTAACTAAGACGCAGTTTATTACACTTCTAATCATTTCCGAAATGGAAAGGCAACAACGTGCAACGTCTCCAGCAAGCTCAAATACAGGAAAATAAATTGCCATCCGGTAATGAACACGCAGTAATTATAATATTAATAACAATACAAATGTGATAAGAAATATGATAATGGTAATAACAAAAAACGCTCGGTTGTTTTTTTTGGTGCAAATAATTGAGATATTTGCTCTCATTTAATTTAAATATGTATCGTCTTGTGGCTAAATAATGTGATTACAGTTTTATATTAAATCAATTCAGATCCTGAAGCCTAAATGTGACCTCAATGTGTAATGCTGACGCAGTGGCAGTGAGTAACTGATGTAGCATGTGGAATACAAATAAATCCATCGCCACAAGTGAACTAAATGTTAGTGCATGTTTTAACAAATAGGCCTACGGGTCTTTCACTTTTTTTAATTCGTTTTTATTTCAATTAGTCGAGACAATACCTGATAGGTAACCGATTATTCAGTAATAACTCAAATGCACCGGCTAGCCTTATAATGGAAATGGATAACCACAATTATTTTTGATCTGTTCACGATGATCACACTAAGCACAACAGGCGAACAAGCTCCCCCTGGTTTTATGTATTGGCTTTGCATTCAGACTTAAAGTGCAGCGTATAAGCCTGTCGTTGGTATGACCTGATTATAGTTGACCAATAAACTGAATTCCACTTATCAAGTAAGGCCTACTTTCTCTCTCATCTCGGGCTGAATGGATGACTTCAGAGTAATGACGGTAACGGGGAGTGCATGCGCGATTATACTGCAAGTATACACACTGTCCCACACGGTGGACAGACAGCTCATCCACGAGCGGCCGATGTGCTGGGCTGTGCACGCAGGAAGCGTTATGACTGACAGGGGGCCCGTCAGTGTAGCCTTCCTTCAGCCCTAGCCTTCCCTCAGCCAGGAAGAAACGGCTATACTCATATCTTTCACTTGAGCCACAGTGTAAACATAGAAGGAGAACAAAAAAATAATCAATGACACAAAAGTGTTAGCATCAAAATACACTTATTAAAGTACCAAAAGTACCAAAAGTACAAGGACGCATTATAAATATATATATATATATATTTATAATGCGTAAACGTAGACTCATTTAATGCTAATTTCATTAGAATTACGGAGACATTAACATCCATTTGAAGCGAAAGGTGTGTCTGATTTAACAGCTGAGTACCTCATTCATAATATTGCATCGTGATTTATTATTTGATTGCGATGAATATTTGGTATTTAAATCCTGCATCTGTAAAGTAACCATGTAAAGCTTTCAAAGTAGTGGAATGCACAACGTAGAGGTATATGAAGCAGCACAACATGCATAAACAAAAAGTGCGAAGATACAGATAGGACGAAGTCAAATGAAGATAGTGGCCGCTGAAATGAGTTTGATAGTGAAGATACGCTGTAATCTTTAACTCCAGTATTATATATATTTGTCCAATATTTGTCCTTTTTTTTAATCATTCCAAGTTCATTCATGGTGTTGAAACAACAAAATACCCTAAATATAGTTTTTTTTTTTAATTTTTTTTTTTTAATAATTTGACACCGCACTCGGCTGTATTTATTTATTCCAGTCTGTACATTTCAGTGAGCCTCGAGTTGTATATTTACATTATAATAACGTCATCTCATGGCCTATTTAAAATTAGATCAGCCCCATAATAAACTCTTCAGAAACCAGGCAGGACACACGTGTGACCGAAATGCATAGATCCCTATATGCTATAGCCTTCAGGATTCCCTTTCATTGACTTTTGCATACGTCTCGGTGTCAGTATCTGAAAGAAGAGAGTCTCTGTACATGAAATTAAACCAATTTCATTGTCAGACATATTTAAAAAATAATCCTTCGTTTTTAAAGACAAAGTGTTCTTCATATTGACGTAATTCAGGTGCAGCTTGCCGATAATGTAAACATCTACTCTCTCTGCAAAGGTGTGCTTCAATGGCCATGTAAGGGCGAGGGGCGGGCGAAAACGATGACGAAAATTGCACGTATGATGCCTTCCTATGATCCTCGTAAATCCAGATGGTGAATTGGGTTGATCCGAAATTTTGATGCAAAAGTAACTTTAAAACACCAACTATGTGCTGATTTTTGTGTTTCAACCAAATGGCCACGTGGTACCTGGTGCTACAATAACAGATTTAGAAACGGACAATGCGCATTATGTATTTGCTTGATGTTTAGTTTCTTTTTACTGCGATTTTCTTTTTAGCCTGTGAAATTAGTGCTCCAAATATCACATTCCATCCAGGGATACATCACAGGAAATGTATAGTGCCCTATTTTATTGCCACTTTTTCTTAGGTGGTAGACATAGACTGTAGATACAAAGGTATATGGTATAAGAATAAATAGTTGTGCACTGAACGGCGAAACGCAAATTTCCAATAGCCCTAAATGCAACACCAGGCATACGGAAGCCGCGTTGGTGTTTACTGATGACGTTTGGGCTGAAACCGTTGTCCGATGTGGCTAACGTCAGTCACCAAGATAAATATGTTATATTAAACGTAAAACTCAATAAATAGCTGCAGGATACAAGCGGGTGTCAAGTAAGTAGGGTGTTCCGGAAATGTACCCGTGGCTACACGTTTCAGCCAGCCAAACGAAGTTAGGGTGACTTCTTCTCAACAGCTAGCTAGCTTAGCTTCTCTGCTCTGGTACTCTGGTGTGTAGCTCTAGCTAGAATGGCAGGCTAACTACTCCGCAGTAAGTTAACGCGACACCGCTGTATTTATAACAGCAAGTTATATTTAGTTACTTTGTTATCCATTTGGAAATGGAGTCTCTAAATAGTAATGTCGTGCTCCTCTAGTCGCGTGCACAAGGAGTGAAGTCTCATTAGTAAGCAGGCTCATTCAGGCACTCGTTTGAATTAAAACCAAGCCACTTCCAAGTAGAACCAGTGACATTTAAGGAAAGAAGAACGATAGTAAATCCTTGACCTGTAACATATGCTAGCATAATGCTTGTTCTCTGTGTGTGTGTGTGTGTGTGTGTGTGTGTGTGTGTGTGTGTGTGTGTGTGTGTGTGTGTGTGTGTGTGTGTGTGTGTGTGTGTGTGTGTGTGTGTGTGTGTGTGTGTGTGTGTAACGTGAGGTATCAGCTCTGCATGACCACATTCAGCCTACCTGTATACATATAATCACAATTATCATAATTATGACCCTTGCATGATAGGATAGGGTAAGCCAAAAAGTAAGTAGCATTGCTTGTGTTGCACCTTTCAGGACCAGACGTAACAATGCATTTCATAATTAAAGACAAGCAAAAGCAAATAAAAGTCAGGCATAAAGAAATATGCTATTCACACACACACAAACACACACACATACACACACACACACACACACACACACACACACACACACACACACACACAGGAAGCCTAAACAAATGGGTATTTCAGTTACTTTTTAAGGGTGTCCAGAGTCTATTTTTGTCCTCTTGAGTCTGGAGCAAAAAGCAACAATAACAACATTAATAGGAATTTTTTTGACATTTATATTTTGTCTTGTTCATAGCAGGAAACGTGCAGGTGTGGTTTAATATTATGAATGGTGGCTCCATTCCATTTGAGCCTGGCCAGTGAGCAGACATGCACAGCTCTGCTGTCTCGGAGCTGGCACACTTGAATGGAATGCAGTCATAACAAATGTTATTAACTTCACATGTGCTCTCGTGCTATGAGGTATACAATATCTGCTCTTAAAATGGTCTGTTCTGTTGTGTAGGCTTCAGAAGCAGTCATGTTTAAAAAAAAGAATATTGGTATATATATTGGTGAAAGGAGATTTAATACACAAATACTGTAATGTATAAATACACATAATGTTGGATGACTTAACAGTGTCTGTTTGATGTGTGTTCAGGACGAGGACAAGATGTTGGAGTCCTATGTCACACCGCTCCTGATGAGCTATGTGAACAAGTACATTAAGAATCTGAAGCCATCTGACCTGCAGCTGTCTCTCTGGGGAGGAGATGTGGTGCTCAGCAAGCTGGACCTGAAGCTGGATGTGCTGGAACAGGTACTGTATCATGGATGTGTTCTTTGCTGTCTTGAACTTACAGACTCGAAGACAAGACTTATGGGATGACACATATTGTATTTTCTTATGTAATGGCACACACAGAAAAAAATAACTCAAGGGGTTCTGTGTTCATGCATAATTAGTGGTACATATTGTTGAGGCCCACAGGTTCTTAGATTACCATCGGTCTGTCTATGTATTTATAATAATTAAGGCATTGAAGTTATATTAGCTTTCTAAAATTTTTATATAATATTTACAACAAATGATTTAAGTTTTGTTTGGTCATACCTCTGTTGTTTTTGTAATGATATTTATAGGTTGTTGCACTTTTGTTTTTATTATTATTATTATTATTATTATTATTATCATACTGTCATACAGTATTAATGGCTATCCTAGCCATTCATTCTGTAACTGTATGATAATAATAATAATAATAATAATAATACTATAATAATAACTATGATAATAATAATAATAATACTATAATAATAATAAGGCTAAGAGAGGATCTCTTAGCCTTATAGAATGAGTAATTTTAGCATTTTGCTATCTGGATAAACAAAGCACCTGAGCGTATAAACATGACGGTGCTAACATTGCACAACATCTTTACATTAAATTCAGAATCTAAGTTGTTTCACTTCGAACATATAAACCAGAGTAACAACAATGGAGAGTAAGCATGTAAGCCACACACATATTTAGTAAAGTATACACATAGTTACAACAAAAAGAATCAACACCGTTCAGCCAGGCAGGAACACAGTATCTTTACTGTCATTTTGTTATTATGGAGGAGTTTGAGAGATTTACCCACATATGTTATTTTGACACAGTGTTCGTTTTTACACATGTAATGTCTGGATTAGATCAATCCGCCTCTCTTTTCTCTTGAGTGGGTTCTGACGGCTTCTGAAGAGCAGACCAAAACACTACCTAACCCAACAGAGTTGTTATTGGAAGCAGCTTTCGGCCAACTGACAGTGGGAATCGTGTTCCGAGTTTGATGTGTAATGCTATGTCAAAACCTTGGCAATTATCCTCCTCTTTTCCTTTGTTTTATTGCATTTCAGTTGAACGGTACCTTGCTTGAAATGTGCATTTAGAGATCATGTGCTTAATATAAAGAGGGATTTATTTTGTTGTGAAACGTTGTTGGGGTTATCAAGCAGACACACTGGAAATCTGTTACAGCTTTTTTCTTTAGCAATATGTTTGGTTATTAGTTTTTCTGGCTTAAACTTTCAGAGAAGGCATGTACAGCTTGTGTGTCGGCAGTCTGGTTTCATGGTACTCGTTCTCACACAGAGTAGTTCAAGATGCAGAGCAGAAATTTGTCCGTCTATGACAAAATCTGACAGATTTTGTTTAAAGCGTGACCAATATGTAATCTGTAGCTGTTGTTTTTACTATCCTCTCGTTGTCAATTATAATACGGGTAGATGAAATCAAGCATTCTGATTGGTTGAGAGGGAGTCGCGGGGTGTACTTTATTCAGCCATAAAGTCCCGTACGCCTGTTTACATTTATCTGAGCGTTCCATATCAGTGCGCACTCAAAATAACAGGTAGATTTTGCGCCGCCGTTAGTTGTCATTTCAAGCGTCACAGGATGCACAAGTAATGGAGATATCCAAATCAACATGAACAAAGTGTAGTAGCAAGTGTATTGTCATTTTTGTTATTTTAATGGAAACTTTTATAAAATGAGCAATGTGAATGAATGAGATGGTGCGATATCTAGCTAGCCTAACAAACGTAATGTTTCCAATGCTGTTTGTCTGTTGCATAGCAACAGCCCCACACACGGGGACTATTTTCTCTCGGCTACTGAAATGAGATACACAACGTTTGGTGGCTATCAACTATTTTGTGCTGAAAGGCAGCTTACTATTTATAATGTCGCTGGCAACCGTATTATAAAAGCAATAAGGTCCTCGAGGCAGGACTGTATCGTCAATAATGTCCTGTTCTAGGGTTTGCCTAACAACACATTATTGTACGATACAGTCCCACCTCGAGGACCTTATTGCTTAAAGAACGGTTTAGAAAATAGATGGATGGATGGATGAAGGTTCCAAATGTTCTGGACGCCTCTGTGGTTACATCCCCACATGTCCTCACAATGCTGGCTGAATTGCAGATGTAATACTAGAGTACAGTTTATTTTAACCGCAGACTCATTGCTATCTTATGTTTTCATCTTAATATTTGCTTATTTACAGGAGTTGAAGCTGCCCTTTACATTCATGAGCGGTCACATCCATGAGCTGCGTATCCACGTACCCTGGACCAAGCTGGGCTCGGAGGCTGTCGTCATTACCATCAACACGATGGAGTGCATCCTCAAGCTGAGGGATGGAGCCCAGGTTAGTTCTCCACTGGCATGACCAACACGTTATCCTCGATTCCACAAAAGGGTTTGGCACGCTATTATCATGACTTAGTGGAAAAATCCCACAAAAAGAAACTACAACCTATTAATTTCATTTTCAGCTTATGTTGGATCGTAATTTAAGTGCTCAATGTTTTAGTTACAGTTATGTGGTCTTGAATTTTTGCATCAGTTACATGAAAGTAATCAAGATAATTGGAATACCATACGCTCTTTTAAAAAAAAAAAGTATTGTTATTACCATTTTTAACTAGTTGTTTCGCAAATCCTCTCCAGTATTGGTTTATGTCCCATTTTTCCAAGTTACCCATACTTCAAGTTGGCTTGGGGTTTTGACTAGTGTGCTTATTTGGCCCAGTAGGACACATCGGGCCTCATGTGGCGACGTTCTTGCGTTTGCTCATGTTTCTTAAATTGAAAACGTATGTTTACTTGCATTGGAAAAACACTTTGTGAACTCTGAAAACAAGATGTTATGTTCTTATCTTGGTAAGGATGATCTCCACCGCTTTACTTAAGAGAAAAGCAAAAAACAAAGAAAACGCTGATTAATCATGGAAAATCAATAGGGAGTAACAAAGTAAGAACAAATTGTGGGCACAAACCAACATAGGAGTAAATTAGTTCATAAATTGCTTTCTGTATGAGGCCTATTGTGTCGGGCCTGGCAACTCTGATTCAAAGGTTTACATCTGTAATGAGCTGGCATGATGACAGACAATTACCCCCCATTCAAGCATCAAAGTGAGAATATGAGTTTTGGTATTATAAGTTGGGAGAGTTTGTTATGGGCTCTTTTCCTGCAGCCACACTTGCTAATGACACAGCGTAACCACTTTAAAGGGCGGGGCTTGAAATGTTGTTCGTCTGACACAACTAAGTGACTTGGTCTTTATTATCCATGCACATTGGCATTGAAAACCAAAAGAGAAGCAAACAAATACACAAGAAGCAAGTAAATTACAGCCCAGTTGAGGACAATTATGAATTCCTGCCCTTTTTAAAACTGTGAACTCCATAATCTACATTTTCCAAAGTACATTAGCGAGCGCTGTAATGTGAGTCTGCAACGAGGAGCAGATTTCAGAATTTGGGGATGAAAAAGCGTGTTGTCATCCATACTACCAGAATTGACCTATTGCGAATGTATCTGCCTTTTATTTTTAAACTGATGGATATCAGCTTATTAGCTCTTGTTTTCCCTCTTTGTTATTTAAGAATGGTTGGTTGTACGTTGCCAATATGATTTCCTTTCAGGAAGACACGGTACTCTCCCTCACCACATCTGTCTCTCAAAAAGAGCGACGGCTTCAGTGACTAGACATTTTCAGGGTACTCAACATTGTCTCCAAGCTGTGACCAGTGCTTGTCAAGATTCATAAAGAAACTTTAGATTGTTCATAATCTCTATCAAATTAGGCTGATTAAAGGTACCCCGTAGCTTTTGCCTTTGGACCACCTTTACCAGCGTCTTATGCAACAACGCACTAACAACTGCTGGCTAGCACACAGGGATCAAACATCCTCAGCTTTGCAAATGTTTTATTGGGAGGAAAAATGCATTCAGCACGTTTGCAAGACCTCTAAGAATACACACAATGCGTTTTGGTGATTGACACAGAATATAAACAGAAACTTTTTTTTTGTTTACAAGAAGAAGAAAAAAAACCAGAGCACCTTAAAGCAACAAGAGTGAGATGTTGTCTTTGTAAATTGTCGGTAAGAAATGTTATCCCAAAAGAAATGTTTATATTATTGTATTTAGATGAATTAAACTTATTTAGATAAGTGTGTCCTATGAAAGTCATTTCTTCTGAGCTTTTTCTTTTGCAGAAGAGCCTGGTCCGGCCTTTGCCACCCATGCAGTTTGCAAAATTGAAAGTGTAGCTCGGCGCTGGGCCTTTATGAGAAGCTTGGGAGTTTCAGGGCCAGATGTCCCAGAAGAAACACATTTCTAGGGAAGTCAATTACAGCTAATTATATAGACTGCGGCAAAAAAGATTTGTAACACATGAGCCTGAGCTGCCCAGAACTAATGGTAAATATCATACTATGCAGGTGGCTACTGCTCATGCGATCAGGTTTCAGTTCGATGGAAATTGAAACTTGTTTTTTATGCTTCTTACACAGCTTTAGGTCACCGGTACCAGTACTGGTGTAATGCATCTAGTCTCAAAACAACTATTTGTTACAGATGTTTTGTAAAAAGGCTTTCAGTCAAGAGAAGATTTGGGGGGAATTGCAAAGGACGTTTGGACAAATTATTCAGTGGTATGTACACCCGTGAGACATCATTTGGGGCAAAGCCAGACTTACAGCAGAAGTCCTTCTAGCATGTGGAATTTAAATGAGCCGCTAAACTTCTCTCCTATGAGTGGGAGGCAGGAGGCTGACTACTGTTCTTTAGCCAAGGAAATGCTGCCAGTTTACTTCTATGCTTTAGCTTTGTGTATTTTGGTGACTTTAGTTGAATCTTTACTACACTTTTGACATCATAACGTTTCCCCATGTCATCTCTGTGGTGGCACTTTCTCCACTTTGGTCAGCCCAGAGAGAGAATTCCCTTGATTGAGGAAAAGGGTCTGTTGGCCTTTGTCACATTAGTCTCCCAGAAACGAGATTATATTTCTCTGGAGGTTAGATATCCTGTTCATGTGCATGTCAGGCCCTGGTCCAGTTTTAATCAGATTCCAGCAGGGTTGCAGGGAGTTTGGCATAGGTGTATGTAAAAGCCCAGGCCATGACAGTTCTCCCTGAAGCCCTCAAGTAATTTGGGTGATGGCCCACAGGATTTGAAAAAAAATCTGATCTGTGTATGGAAAATCGTACATTTCAAATTCAGTAAAATTACTGCTGTTTCTTTTGTCCAGTAGAGACGGGAACTTTGCGGTGGGCCTCATGCGGCCAAAGTGTGGAAATGATAAATGATATCATTTATACGGTTTGTTTTCCTAATTACTGTTAAAGCCTGAGCGCTGGCCTGTGAAAACATCCGTACGTCTTTTGAAGTTCATTAAGGGCTATGTAATTTGACCGGAATTATTTGGACCTTTCTTTTTATGTTCGTGCTTCCCCTTTGAGAGGAACTGGGTAATATTAAGGATATTCAGATTGCTCAATAGGGCCCATCTGCAAAGCACCAAGAGCAGCTCACAATTATAGTTTCCAGCAAATGTGGAAATTTGGGCGTTTAGCAGCAGTTGGAGATTACAGCTCCTGCTGACAGTGTAATTGCTTTAAATGAGCTGTAATGAGGACTTGTAGCGCATAAAGTAGAGTAATTGAAAAAAATGTTGTAAACTTGTTTTTGACGAATTTTACAAACTGGATGCCATTTATGAACAAAATCCATTAGGTTTCATATGTGCCTTGTTATGTCCTAAAGTGACACGGCGCTCTGAAGAAGGCTTAGAAAGTGATTGTGTTGCCGCTGCCCGCATTGTTTGAAGATTAGACACTGTTCAAATCAAATCACTACCACTTTTGTTTCGTTGTCAGATCTATTGTTCATGTAGATCATTTATGCCCTTGTATTTGTTCTATCCCGTCTCAGTTTCTAAGTCCAAAAATGTAAATAATCGTAGTTCTTGTATGAGTCGAATAATTATTGTGGACATCTCCACGTGAAATTAGACTAAGCCGTGGTCTATGCCTAAGCGCTCAATGTATGTAACAGGAGATTGGTCATGGGGATGAAAGGGTTTTGTAGTAGTCAACTTCAACTTATTTCCTCTTGTGCAAAGACACACTCGATGTGGCCCCTTTTGAGTTACTCGATATGAGTGAACTGTTTGATCTAAGCCCGTTCTAAATTAAAAAGCAATCTGAAAATGTCAAGAGCGGCACAGGATAAAACAATGCTTTTTAAAAATCTGTCTTTCCATACACAGAGCCTCCTATGGAACCTGCAGTTATTAATAGAACCCATAAGGTCTCCCCATCGTCTTCTCCCTATGGAAATCTCATGGAAGGAGTTAGCAGCAATCTCCAGTTTTACCAGCTTCACACCAAATTACTCCCATGCGGGACTGTTTCTTTCTATATTTGGTCATTTTTTTCATTAGGCGGTTGTCATTTGAATGCTTTCAGCTCGCATGTGGTGGATTCGAGCTGGTTTGTGATGCAATACTGAGCATTTGATTGAAAGCATCCCTGCCTGCAAGCTTCCCCCTATAAGGAGGAGATTGATAAAGCCTTAGATATAATTTATTGCGCGACTGTTTGTAGAAGTTTTGTTCTTGTATTTGTGGCGAGTTGTAGCAGTAACAGAAATAGGCAAGATGGAACTCCGGCCTTAATGAAAGACCTAACAGCTAACATTGGTGTGATATCTATGTAAACTGCTCCAGATGTTGATGATGAGGTGTGATCAGCAAAGACAGAGAGGTACTGTGCTGGACAGCAGTTACAGTGGATCATAACACTCTCAGGCACTCTTTAGTTTTTTTTACGAGACAAAGATAAGGGCTTGGGTTTACCGAGGAGAGCCTTTCTGGTTTTGGCTCGGCTCGCTGCTTGATCTGGAAGTTTTATGGCCGCTGAGTGCATTTGCCACTGATGTGGAGGTTCTGATTGATGCATTGCCTCAAGATGATTTGGGGAGGTGCCTCTGAGACTTGTTGGTTTGGCATTTAGCCCTTTCTTCTGCTAGATTCCTTCCAAACTATTTTAGGGCTTTACACCACCAGACCTCATTTCTCCCAAATAATGCGTAATACATGTGAATTAGGGAACCCCCTTCTGATAAAAACCCAAGATACGGCTGGACAATATATCGATTATCGTCTTATGGTAATTTGGCCTCGGTGGCTTTTTTTTCTGGTTTAAAAGGCTGCATTACAGAAATGTGATGCACCTTTCTGAACTTAGCAGACTGCTTACCTTTACCCACTTAGTCTTTAAATCAACTACTTGTATATCCGATACTGCTGATTATTTATAAAAACACGGATTTTGTAAATATCTTGTAAAAGCACCAATTGTCTCAATATTAACATCGAGGTATTTGGTATTTTCTCAATATCGGCCAGCCCTTCCCAAGGTTGTTGGTTACTTCTTTGGTTTCCAGAAGTCTATAGATATAATACATCACCTTTTAATGTCAAACAATCCAAAAAACATTGTGACCTGGTCGATGGTTGTTGATGCTACTGCTTCAACATGTGCATTTGCCACCCAGTGCACTGAATGGGACACCTGGGACGTCTGGTCTGTTCCCAGCTTCTGTGTTAGGTTTGTCGTTGTGGAATGTTGTCGTTATGCGTTACTTTTTACTGGGTTCAATTGAGTTGAGTCATGTGCGGACATGCTCTTAACTGACGATGACAAAACATGAGGACTATATTCTTCAGAAGTGTCATCAAGTTTAAAAAAATGACACATTCAATGGAATGTGCCTTCACTGTCAGCCAGTCTCTTCTGGCATAATGAGAGACAGTCAATTTGTGCCTGTGCAGCTCTTCTTTCACAAGTCAAGCAAACACAAAGGAAGAAGTTAAACAAGTAAAAGAAAACAGCCTCGTGGAAGTTTGCAATCAGATAGCACAAACTGGATAATCTCTGTCCCAATGCCATCCGGAAATCTTGCCTTTGATTCTCCGGCTCGCAAAGGGAGCAAATGGCTTACAGAGATTGCAGCATAAATCCGTCTGATCATCAGCTCAGCGGGGCCTTGTCTTCAGGACTGAAGAGACAGAGGGGGCAGGACAGGGCGCTTCGGAGAATCCACTTTCCTTGAATCCAAAACCCCGAAGCGGGAACAAAACTGTCTCTTACTGTAAATAATAAAAAAAAGATGCAGTAATGTTGGCACATTAAGTAGATTCCTCAGGCTGGTTGGAAGCGAACGCCAGTTCTCTGATGAGAGACAAAGACAACCGTAGAGCGACAGAAGTGGACTGAACGTCAAAGTGCATGTGCTTGGGAGTGCTTCTGAAAGGGTCTGTGCGCTGGTTTCCGTATATTTGATTAGATTTTTTCATAAAATGGCAGTATTTCGATGGCTATGAAGAAGAAACCTCAAGAAAGTTTATAGTTGATCAGGCCTTTTATGTCAAATTAGCGTGACATCTCATATGCATTGTTTGTTCTATGAACCTGGGGCAGATTTTTTCCCAACAACTGTCTCTTGTTTTGTATTCTATACGGATGGGGTGTGCATAATATCAACATTTTGTCTTATATTGGCCAGATTTGGGGATATTCCAGGTGAGACTGGATCTGACCACAGCGGGGAGGAGACGATGACCAGAGATGTCGTTGTTGGGATAGCCTCAGACGAACCCACTGGGTGACAGGATTCTTCAATAGAGGGAAGGCGTCGATGTTGTTATGGCGCTGTCACTTTCTGGTCAGCAAGTCTGTTTAAGAACAAAAGAAAGTCGAGCGTCATACAGTGCGTCATACAAGCCAAATCTATGTTTTCCAACAAAACATGTTCCTAGGAAACAAAACCAGTCATGTAATTCACTGTGCTGTACCGTGTCTGTCCCCTCAATCAAGGTCTCAACATGTATGGACCCATTGCACCGGTCTCCGTTGAGCATTCCGGACTGATCTGAAGCATCTGCAGAAGGCAATGCACAAGTGTGTTGTTGCCCTGTGAGTCAGCAAAACGCTGCACAACCCTCAGCGTTCCTCTGCTTCGTCTTTGAGGTTTGATGAAGTTTCGGGTTTTCTTGTTGGGGATGAGGTTACTTCGGCTCTTCAGACACAGGAAAGCTGTCGGGCGGGGGGTGGGGGGTGGAGGGGGAATTAAGCCCAATGGCTTCCTGCGCCCAGTGAGTCAAGTAGTGATCAATACACTCTGGGCAGGATGCTGCCGCTCCACTATTTAATCCCTGCTCTCAGGCCATCCGGACTACAGCAATCCCTCAATGGAGCGCATTACTTGCCGGTTGCTCCCGGTGATATTGCAGTCTGGGAAGTGATTACCTCGCAATTAGGGCTAATGTTTGCTTTATTAGTGCTTTCTTTGGACAGACGTTCTGGGGAGATAATGTGTCGCAATTAGGAACAGCACGTGCTTTTAAATCTAAACAGACACTACAGGGAGATGTTGCATTAAATTAGGGAGCACGTTTACCACTTTATGTTGCTTTAAAGTCTGTTGTGACACAACAGACTTTCATTAGTTTCCTTCGTTTAGTTCTTTTGGGGAATAACGCAACCAAATTTTGGTCATTTATCATTTATCATTATGACTATCATATAACCACATTTATAGCGATGGGTGTGTATATATATATATATATATATATATATATATATATAATTTAGTTTTGAGAGAAAGTGACAAAACGGAGTAACACGGTAACTGAGTGCCTCTGTGTGTAATTTCTCAGAGGAGAAAGGTGGGCTTGTATAACTCCATGTTACACAAACTGTGGGTGGTCTGTGTTTTATGTCTCAGAGTGAGTGTGTGTGCTCCATTTAGCAGACCCTCACTCCTTTTTGAATAATTTCACTCTTACTTTAGAAATGATGACGCCATTTTAAGGCAGGCAATGTTAACCGAACAAAATCTTGCATGCAATGCCGAGCCAATCAGTAGCAAGCAATGTGGTGAAGTGTAAATCTGTTTAATTTCCAATACTAACTTCAGCTCGATCATAACACATGAATGATTCCTAAAGCAGATACAGAAGTAGCTCCCCCGCTCTTTGTTGTGTGTTGTTACATGAGTAATATTCCACCCGCTGGTCTTTGCTTTTATCTTGGCCTGTAATGTGTGGCTAAGGGAAGAAGAATGTAATATGAATAATTGCACAACGTGTCACTCTCCATGCCGAGGAGGGAAGAGAAGGGGATTGTGTGGAGAAGGCATATGGTTAGCTGAAAAGATAATAAACATGTAGATCTTGAATGAGCGCATCGCCTTGGCTTGACATTGGCCATATTGTTTGTTTAAAATGACCAACGTGATAAAGAAAATGATCTCCTGTGCTCCTGATCTTTCATAAAAAAACGTTTTTGACGAATACTTTCCAGTTGACGAGAACAGAGAGCAGAGATATTGGGATGCTGATTGTTTGAGAAGCAGCATAACAGAGATATTAAGTACGAGTCTGAGGTCAAATCATATTCGTATTTCATAAAACTGGTATTAATGTCTGAAAAGTTGGAAGCAAGGCTTGAGATTTTTAAGCCGTGGCATATAAGTTTGACCTCAGGGTTTTCTACACTTTATTATTATTATATTTCACACATTCCCTTTAGAGAAGAATACTCAAATGTTGTCTTTCAGCTTTGCATGATACGGATTTCTAACATCATTTTAATGGGAAAGATGTGAAACCTTTTCAACAAGCCAAACCAACAAAGGGTTAATCCCCGGCTACTTGTTAAAACCAAATACAACTTTGCAATCTGTTCTGTCTCACAACTATGTGTTGAGTCGTTCAAGATTAGTAACACTACAGACATTATATACTCAGACAGGAGTAAAAAGCAGCTGTTACAGACATACAAAATGTTAATTTTCAAACTATATTTGAACCTTTTTTTTTTTTAAGACATTTTATTTTCTGGCTGTTGGCCAGGGGCAGGCCTCTTGTTTTATTGGTTTGTCATTCAAATTTAAGGTAAGAGTTGAAAAATGTCTTCTTTCATTACGCTGATGAAGACAAGAGGAGACCTGGGATCCATGGTCAAGAACTTGGTCACGGCTCCGAGGACGAAATTGAAATGATTTCTTTTTTCCAAAGTAAGGTTGACAGTTTTCCATCTCTCAAGTAAGCTGATGAATGATGACAGCACCTCAGTTGCTCTGGAACCCGGTGTATGAAAAGCTATGCAAACACGAGGCCCGCTGCATTCCGCTTGCGTGCTCGAAAACCTCCTGCAATATGGCTTTGGTATTTCTCAACACTGACGGAAAGTCCTCTCCCATTTCTCCCTGTTTGATTTATTCTATCTTGCTGGTTTCAGAACATTGATACTCTCCAAGAACACTTAGGCCTCTGCAGCGCATGCCTTCCAGCTGCACCTCACATGTGCAATTAAGTTGTCCGAGTAGCCTCAGCCACTGCGAGCGCCGGTCCTGGAGGATGGCGCTTACATCGTTCAAGGGGTGCTTATGTCTTGTATGATGTACTTAATATTGTGTATGAAGAAGCGGGCGTAGCTCGGAAAGTGGATGGTTCAGTTCTCGACAGATGAATGGCAGTTTATGTTAAAATCAGGTCCTGGCCGCTAGTTTTTCAGCAACTTGTCAAAATAAGGTCGAAATATCTCTCTAGGATGCTCCTTTACCATTTGTTAAGGTCATTACTTTATTTCATGTAGGAAATAAGCAATGCTTGAATGAATTTAACTACATTATATATCTAACTGGGGACTAGTTAATATTTGGATTAGAAATTAACAGGTTAGATAAAAGTGTATGGGAATTCCCCCATGTGTGTCCTAGTGGACTCAACTAAGATGTGTGGGCTTTTTTTTGTGTGAGAGAGAGAGAGTGAGTGTGTGTGTGTGTGTGTGTGTCAGGGGTCTGCGTGGAGTGTTTTATTGTAGCTAACACATTGCAGTTATTAGCATTAGGGGGTAGCTCTGCCAGCATAAGCAGCATGCCTCACATGCTCAGCCTGGGCTTGTGGTTAGCTGATGGAGACATCTGAAGGACCATAGCCTCTCAGATCTAAATGAGGAACAATTTCTCCCTCTTTCCCATTCTCTCCCTGTGTGTCGTTGTTGTTCCCCCCCCCCCTACCACACACACACACACTCTCCCTCTTTTATGTATTTTTTGTTTTCTAACCGTTGTTTCCATCACTGTTCTTTTTCTTTTTTTCACACACACTTTGTTAATTTTCGTGAGTGAGACAAAAGTAGTGTCAGGTGCAATAATACTAAAAGTGCATTGCAGGTCACCAGCGGGAACATGGCATGTTAACATCAAGAGGTCACTGGGCAGAGTTTCAATGGGCTCCAATGAAAGGAAAAAGAGACAGCAGTGATCTAGACGTTCAGCCTGGGTTCCAGATTCCATCACGGAGCTGACATCAGAACCAGTCACCAGCCTGTCCGTCTGAATGCCTCGTTCTTGGCTTTCGGTCAAGTCTTGGGATTAGAGCAACTTTGAATTCAAATCTTTTTTGTTTGAACGTCAAGTGTGGAAAACACAACATTGTTAGCGGGGGGATGAAAGAACGCTGACCTCAGCGCTCGCTGTGCTTTGAAACGTCTTACTGCTGACCTGCTTACTGTTGTGGAGAAATAACAAACAAAGCCGCTATTTTGTAACAAAGAAACCGATTTCATACACGGGCTTTGAGATTTACTGGATTAATGGGGAATTTTGCACACTTTAACTGGAGCAGCAACAGCTACTGTACCGTAAACACAAGATTGGTTTCTGCTGGTATTACTTAGATCTTAAGACATAAGATAATGTCTTGGGGTTTAAACCGATACGACAGAATGGAGGTCCATGGTGGAGGTCACATTTAGTAGAGGACAGTCGTGACACTGATTGTTACATGTTACTAAGATGCTGTAGGACAGGTTCTTATCAGAGCACTAAGCGCAAGGCTTGGTTTGTGAGTCTTTACAGTTAAGGTTGTTTTACTTGGGACAATGTGCAGAGCTTTTTCTGTCTCTTAGTAGCTAGATAGAACATTTTACAAACTGTCACTCCAGCTAAGCTTTGAGAGAAGTCACGTGTAACCGTACATGGAGGCGCCATACACATAATGCGGTCTGCTTTGGCGCGGAAATATCTGTTTGCATGTGATTAACTCCTGTTTTAATAATCTAAACAACTGTTAAATACTTAGCTTGCACGGCAGCTGGATTCTTGCGACGTCACAAGGTTAGGCGAGAATTGCCGGATCACATATCGCCACGAAAATCCATTTTTATCGGGCTTCAAGTAATGCGTTTGTGTGCGGTAATCCAGAGCACGGACCAATACGTGTCCTGTGTGGAGCTACAGGCAGCTGTGGGTGTGGCTTAGTTGTGTGTGTGTGTGTGTGTGTGTGTGTGTGTGTGTGTGTGAGAGAGAGAGAGACACACGATGCAGTAGCATCAGTTACATCACAATTGGAGAATATTTCCTCATTGAAAGAAGAGCAAAGAGCAGCATTGACGGCTCTTCTCCCGACTGGCTTTTTGGAAAGAGTGTGATTGACAGATGCTTCCTCCAAACACCTGCCAAGTATTTATTTTTAAAGTGCCTGCCTATGCAATGTATGACGGTAGTTTTACACTTTTCAACGTAGACTACATCAGAGATACGTTTTTCAGAAAGCACTCCACTCCAAAAACCTTCAATGCATCATTCATTCTGGCCATAGGAGTATAAAGTATGACCTTCTTATATGACGTGACAACTACTATTTCTCCTCACAAAGGTTATCTCTCATGATGCAACACCATTGGCTCTTCGTCCACGTTACAGGACTGGCAGACAGGGAGGAATAGAAATCATTCAACCGTTTAACTTACTTACCAATTGGGTGTTCTCTCTTCCAAAATAATCCAGCCATGTGTAGCTTATCCATTCGTGAAATGAAATTGCACACTTTGGGAGCCTCCTTCCGCCGGAAATATGCACCGACATTAATTGTTTTTTAAGAGTGGCATATTACAACGTGGCTGGCCGGTCAGAAGCCACAGAGCAGTGCATTGTGAATGAAAGGAACATATTCCAACAATGTCAACCATAAAAAAAAAAAAAATCATACTTCCGGATGTTCTTGAAGGAAAAACTGGTTTATGACGTGTTTTTACTTCTGTCAGCTACTTTTACAAAGACTCTCACCTAGATTGTTTATGGTGAGGTTGTAGCTCAATTCCAGTTCTATCTATTAATTAACTTGAATTTGATGTTCGATATTTATTAATTTCTTTGACTTCGGTGTTCAGTCCAACATTCATCCAACTGTAATACAGTCAACGACTGGAGTAGTTATTGACTGATTAATTGGCCATCTGCCTTTTCCTGCTCCAAACTATCGTCATGATATCCTTCTGTAGAAATCTATCGACCTCTACTGAGTCATCAGAAGTCCTCCGTTGCTGCTGCCGGAGGGTCTAGTCCCTAACTCTGATCCCTGTTTGTCTCCGTTGTTATTCTGGGCATGTTGGAGGCCGATATTAAACATAGCCAGTTTGACTTGGGTACAGTGGAGGCACTCTTGGCAGGGACCCTCCGGCATGACATCACCTGTCGTGATTCCTCCCACTTCGGAGCGAAATAGTTTTGTAATTGTGCATTCTCCTTTTTGGCGTTGCCCCCCCCCCCCCCCTCTTCTTTAATGAACACGTTCTATCTTTTGGGCTTCTGAGAGAAAAGTAGCCCTCTGCTTGGAAAAAAGTAACCGACCTGCTTTTATTGTAACAGTTTGCAGGGGATGAAATGTGCTATATAAATGTATTATAAAATGCTCGCACGCTTTTTATTTTTTTAATTTTAATTTTTTTAATAAACGATTCGAAAGTAGTAGTGTAGGGGTCGCGGTAATTATATAAGTATGAAGGTTTTTGAAACACGGCAATTACAGATCATTTATTTGACTACAGAAAATAACAAGAGTTTCATGGAAACCAGAGTGGGATGCATCATTTTATGGACTGGTTCCCTTTCATATCAAATCGAGGGTATTTTGTTTAACTGACGGTTAACATGCAGTATATCCTGAATATTGTGGTTTCACAAAAGAAAAACTGACTTGAGAATCACAACAGCTTTATTTCAACATGAGGGATGCTTCCTGTTTAAGCTGCTTTCATAACTGTGCCATCTTTGTCATTTTCTAGACAGTTATTCAATGTTCAGTGATGGCAGCATTTTAATATGCACTACTGGATTCTTTTCATAGAAACACTTCCAAAAATCATGAAAGGAGCTTTTAAACTGAGCTTTTTCAGAGAAGTTTCCCTTCCTCTGTTCCATTGGTTTTACACTGGTTTCCTCATCTGCTCTGAGAAACAACGCTAAAGAACACACCAGTTCAGCCAGTTGAAATACTGAAGCACATCGTGTACATTTCTGGACATGTAATATTTCATTACTGCAGTGCACAGAAGGCAGTGAAAGTGAGGATCCTCTTTCTCAGTAGTGGATTTAATTCCTCGAAGAGGAGTAGAGCGAGCGAGAGAGAGAGCACATTTTTGTAATGAGATGTTTTCATTGAGATAATTATTCACAATGTCACACGTTGTGATATTCATCTGGGCTCTAATCCCTCCAATGCCACGGATTCCAGCTGCACGGCTCTGCTGCTTTTTTTTTTTTTTAGAGCGTGGGTCTTTAAGTTTAGTTTGGGCAGACTGCACGCATGCTTTTGTGTGTAAGTATTTGTGTTCAGTGTATATTCGTAGTGTTGTCGTATATTTTGGTATTTGTATGTGAATTGCCGAGCAGCAAGGTAGTATTAAGATTGTTTGCTCATTGAGAGTGTGAGAAATCCTGTGGTCTGGCTGCTTCTCTAGTCTACTCTCTAGACTTAATCATGGCGTAATGGCTTTCTGCATTTGTTACAGTTTCATTAAAAACCCATTAGCAGCTAATTTTTTAGCCGGGCTGATGGATGTGTTCGAAAGCCAAGGGGACGTTAAAGAAAAGGTAATTTGAGTCAAACCCCACGATGAGCTCCGTTCTCTCCAGTTCACATTCCAGCGGGGGTCGTCATCAATGGCCGCGTACAGTTTTTTTATTTTTTTTGGACATCACTGGAACCGTCCCAAACCGTGACCGTGTGTGCAAAATCGTCAGGGCCACTTTTCACGTCTCCCGCTCTCCCCTTCGGTGCCAGCTGGAAGCCATTCGTATGAGAACCAGGGTCATCGGTGTTTAAACAAGCTTCAGTCTAGCTGGTTATGGATGAGATGGAGGAGGTCTAGAATAAGCAGAGGGTACAAAGAAGATCACATCGACATTGGCTTGTAGATTAGCAAGATGAAAAGGAGGGATAATGTGGGGTTTGTCCTATTCCCTGGCAGCCAATATTCGAGAGGTTTTCTATTATTATACGACAAAATGTGTTGTCTGAGTGTTTTTGTTGAAGGAGGGAGGTCTGATTGCAGGATCCTCCCCAGGGATGGTGCTCCGTGGGCCCTGACATGGGGGACAGGGCCTCTACTTGTCAGACCCAGTGAGTGTGTCTGTGTTTGTGTGTGTATATGAGTGATTTTGGAGTTGGGGGGGTGGGGGGGGTCTGTCTGAGATAAGGAGCTATTGGGTTTCCTTCATTTATTTTCTCACTCCATAGGCGTTCGCCCTCCACGGCCTGGCCTCCAATCTCCAGGCCTGCTGCTTTGATGTCAGCATGAGTTCGCTCAGCAACCTGCAGAGGAAAAAACAACAATAACAAAGAGCGTGTTTATCCAGCAATGGTCCTCGGCGTGCAGCCATTAATCTGCTGAAACTGTGTGAAATTGACCAGTTTTAAAAATGTTTGGGTTTCGAAGATCAGGCGGTTGCAGGCATGCGGGGTAGTCGACTGCTAATCTCTGCCAACAGATGTTTTTTTTTTTCCCCCTGTGTGTTCAACTGAAATTGAAAAATTGCTTTGTAATTTGTGGAGGAAAAAAGAAGAAAATGTCATATTTTATTTTTCAAGAAATGTACGATGGGAATAAAAACAAACTAGCAATTTTGTTTTCGTTCGAGGCCAACAGATGTCAAAGTGAAAAGCCTCAAATGGCAAGAAATAGCAGTACAGCCATTATTCTGTTTTCCCCCCGCACACTTTACACTGAGTAATGTATACACTGTTTCCAGTGGGCGAAAATGATTTGAAAGTGTACGTTAAACTTCTTTTTGAAACGGTTTAAACAGAAGCCCGGAAAACATGCATTTAGAATTAAATGGCATTTTTACAACGTCTGTTATTGCGTCCTATTGGGTATCATCACGCTGTTCACATTTCTGCCTGCTGTGACCTGAAATAGTCCACTTTGCCAAACATATTTGTATTTATTAATTTCTTTCAAAGTTTTACAGTCACATTTTAGACACGCATGACGTGGCCTGTGGCAGTCGAGACTTGACTGGTTTCTGGTGTCTGAGAGTTGTAGCTTGTTTGTTTGTACTAGTACGACTGTGACAGTGTCTGCAGAGGTGCTGTTTTTAATAGCTGGAGGTGGTGGCGGGGTTCGGCTAATGTGTTGAGCAGCTCCGATGAGGGTCGACCCTCCAGACGGGCTCAATGCACCGCCTCCCGGTCCCTGACTGAGCCAGACGTCTGCACGGGGGGACAGAGGTCAGGCCTGGCCTTCCTGTGCCCTAACCCTCCATGGGTGCCCACTTACCCTCTGAGTAGGGGGTCCCCCTTGCCTGTCACTCACACTGCCAGGACCCGCTCCTTTTTTCCCTTCCTTTTCCTTTTTGTTCCGGTTTCATTGTCTCCAAGTCTTACTTTTGGTCTCCACTTTCTCTCGCTTTGTCCCCCCCCCCCCCCACACACACACACACTTATCTCTTTGCCTCTTGTCCCTCTTTTTCCCTTTTTTTTCTTTTCTTGCTACCGTCATCTTTGGTCAACAGCTGAGTTGACGTGCCTGCAGGGGAAGCAACCCCCCCCCCCTGTCTTTCCCTCCTCCTCTATCCCTCCCTCCCTCCTCGTCCTGTGCCCTGCCGTGGCATTGGAGGGATCGGTTTACCCGGCAGCAGCTGAGGCGGCCTTCATTTGTCCCAGGGCTTCCCTCTGAAAAGGCATTTTTCCCCTCTGGAGAATTGCTCACTGCCCACGGTGACATTGAGCGCTTAATTGCGCTACTTCCAAATTTGGCAGTCTTGTTCTTTAGTGGCAGTTTGAGCCGTTGAACTCAATGTACTCTTGGCCTGCAGGGCCCAGCATTCCTTTAGGTAAAGATACGAGAGTCTGCAGGGGAAGGAGACTGTTTCTAATTGTGATGTGCTCGAGTAATGTATTGTGATGTAAACTAAACACCTCCGCATGTGAGCAACGTGTCATTATAACGACCTTGTCTAAATCTCTAAATATTGCAATTGCAGCGTTAGAAGTGAGGACAAGTTACCAAATGAGGTGTGAAGAATGAGCAACACAATTTACATCATATTTTTTTTCTATCACTCTATTCTTTGGAGCCTTGATGAAGTATTTATTATTCTTCCCCTTGTGTTTCCCAATTCCCACCGCTCGCTGATGGGGAGAAAACTGCCTGCGTAGTGCGGCCCTACCGCAAAGGCCCCTACTGATGTCGAGTGTAAATATTTCTGCTACAGCCTCTCTCGTCTCTTTTGGCAATTGGGGGGATACTCGCCCCTCTCTCTCTCTCTCTCCCTCTCTCTCTCTTTCTCTCTATTGTGTTGGGGTACATGCGTAGACACGATGTACAGCCTGTGACTCGTCGTGCGTTTTGATTTGCTCGCGTCGAGTGTGCTCTGATGACGTGCACCGAGCAGCCACACATATTTGGTTTTGACACCTTCCGTGTTTACATTGGTGTGGATAAGAGGTGACTCCCGAGACACTCTGATCCCTCGTTTAAATGCCAAACACATGTGATTGCCCCTGTCTTTGTCCGGATTGTCTGAATAACTCTGCGCCCGGGCTGAATGTGAAAAGGTTACCGCGCTGCAGTAACCCCTAATCAATGCCATACTGGGGGGTTAACTCAACTCTCCACCTTTTTTTTTTTTTTTTTAATGATTTCTACCATTTTTTTGGCGAATAGTGCTAATGTATTTTCTTTCTTTTCTCTCTACCTTCCTCTGTTGCAGGCGTATGTCTACTGTGACAATGAATATGAGGTATTTGTTCGGTTGTAGAGGAGTAGAACTCTTGCTATAATAGTCATAGTAGTTCTTTTGTGTCCTGGTGTTGATGTCATCGGTCGTTCTCCCCTGTTCTCCAAATTGAGAAGTCATGTTTAGTTTTTTTTACAGTAGTGCTGGCTGGATTCTATATTTGTCAAACGTTTGTCGTCTGGATGCATAAACAGATTTGACACATTTAATGTTGGGCTAATGAGCTGATTCAAACGCTGTGAACATGCGAGTTCCTCCTAGAACTTGGAAACAAGACCGCGAGCCGCGGCTAAAACTTGGAAACACCAGGACCAAGACCCTCTGGAGAAGGTGACAATCTGCTAGTAGAACTTTTACAAGTCCACAAAGTCTCTCTCTTTATTGGTAATGGAGCTTCTCCAGGGTTTGTTACTTGATGACATCAGATACGAGAGCCTTGTTTTTCAGCTTGAAGCTTTAGGAGAGTGATTAAACATATTACTATATAAATATGAGTATTTTGTGGATTTGCTAAGCTTAATTGTGCCTACCCCCTGCACTAATCTAGTAAAAGTCCTTAGCTGTCAGTCCTCTTTTGTCCTTGTGCCCCTATTGTTTTAATTGCCCCTCATGTCTTAGTCACAGGGTCTGGAGCACTACGAGCTGAACCAATAAATAACCTCCTCATCCCCAAATCTTGGCTGATTTTGTTTATCTTCAGGCTCATCTCTGAAGGGGATGTCCATTTCTTTGTCATTCTCACACACATACACACACACACACACATACACACACACACACACACACACGCACACACGCGCGCACACACACAGAGATCTCGTACTTACATTCCTGGGCTTAACAGGCCGCTGGTCGGTGAGTGCAGATGACATGTGCTGTTGTGGAGGAGAGACCTTCACCCTCATCCAAAGACCAGAGTTTATTTGTAGAGCCCACGGTGATGGTTGTTAAATGGGCACGGGAGGAAGGTTCCTAAACAGTGGTGTTGTAATCACTGATCACTCTTCTTTCTCCTGCTCCCACAGCCGCGCAGGAGAAACGATTCTCATCTGATATGCACAGTTTGCACACCAATAATTGGATCTAACGGCAGTTAGATAAGACTGGTTACATTGTTCACTATAACTAGAGTTTAAATGACTTTTGTTTGGTAAGCGATCTAGCTCATGTGTGGAGGGAGGTGTGTTCCACGAGGCGAGGGAAGGAACTTTAAGGATTCAACTGTTGTTTTGGCTGGGGCAAATTGAAATAGCCATCAACACAAACATTTTTGTAATTCTGTGTGGTTGCTCTGACTGCAACCCGATTAACACAGACACGATAACATGGTAAATGCTATGAAGAAAGTATTCAAAAAAAGCCCTGAAAGTTAAATGAAGTATTGGTTTAATGTGGTTATAATGGAACATATCTATCCTAACCTGTGTTCACTTCCTCAGGATGACCATGAGAGCGGCTCTAGCTCCACCAGTCGCAGTGTCTCAGACAGCTCCAAGGCCGTGGCCAAGCCCCGCCGCCTCCAGCAGGCTGCCCCGAGCGACCCGGACCTGCCCCCAGGTGAGTGATGGCCCTAGGGGCCAGCGAGGCTACTCCGCCTCCCTGCTCGGAGAATGACCACCAGGGCAGGCTCTGTGGGGGAGGTTGGGGCCACAGAATGAGGACTGAGATTAGGACCTGTTACACTCTGGAGAAATCCAGTTTTTTCTCTTCTCTTTCTTTTTGGCCACTAAGAATGCTAAAGAGACCAAACACTTGGAATAAAACCCACTGGCTTGTTGTAGTCCAATGCCGGCAGGTCTGCTTCAGACTCAAATATAGGTATTACCTATACAGTACCTATTACTTAACGATGATTTTTGGGATGCGCTGCATCTTTAACCAGTGTAAATCAATCAGAGAGTGCAGGGGGCGGGGGCGGGGGGGGGGGGGGGGGGGGGGGGGGGGGTGATTTATCACACTGTGATAGCTCTTATCAACAAGGCCACTTGACCACATGCCTCCTACAGGGCCATGGATTCCATGCCTGCCTCACTCCACCACTTTACTACACCTCACAAAGAACGGCCTTGTTTGATTGGGGCTGGATGATGGCCTTTGAAAGATATTTATGACTTTTATATTAGACTGTATGCATAGCCTCAATAATCGCATAAAATCGAACACAGGAAACATTCTAGTGAAAGCAGCAAAGGTGAGAAACAAGGTGGCAGAGGGGATTTGAACAACACATCAAATGTAAAGGAAAGATACAGCTTTAAGAGAGGGGAAAAACAAATGAAGAAAAACAACGGGGAGAGATGGCGGTCTTGAGCTTTTAAGAGCAAGTTCACAGTCTAACTCCCAACCATGAGGCTCACTCCCAGAGCCCAAGTCTGCGTGAATGTATGAACCTACACTCCTGGCTGGTTGTATCTGGGGAGGATCTATTTCCAGGCCCGATGTTATGAGATAATATCTCTCCCCAGCTGTTAAAGCAGGGTGCCTCACACACCAGCAGCTCCCTTTGGGCCTGCTTCCAACAGATCCCCCAAGGTGTGTGTGTGTGTGTGTGTGTGTGTGTTTGAGTGTATCTGTGTTAAATTAAGCGCACACTGCTCCAGCAGTGGACCTCGTTTCAACCCATTACAGGCTGTAGAGACAACTCTGAGGTCAAAGGTTGCAGCACCTCAATAACAGCAAGGAAACAGATGAACGCCGTAATCCCAGCCGTCCTAATTAAAAAGGTGGAGGTTAAAAGGTAGATGGGGTAAAACTAACCTGCTATGACTCAGACGGAGGATGTTTTCCTAAGAACGAGATACAAAACAAACCTGTCATGAGTCTTTAATGTAGTTAAGGATGTTTTTATGAAAGTGTGGACACAGCTCACAGACACATGCATTTTTTGTAGCCATTGATTCATTACTCTAGAATCAGTGTTTTTTCAGCGATGTCCCCGCTGTGAAATATTCTTTCAGCCAAGTATGTATTACACAGTGCTGTGTGCCATCAGTGTCTGATTTAATATAGAATGTATACAATTAAGTTGAACGTACACTTATATTTTATTGAATATTTATGAAATAAATATTTTTCAAGGATTTTTGAATGGATGCTAATTTTAAATATATATATATATATTTAATATACCACCTGGAGTGCCTTCACGCACCCCCCCCATCTAAGAACCACTGGTGTTGTGAGTACCTTATTGTAGCCTTGTTATAGTCCACTGGTGTGGATGACTGCCGTAGAATATATCCTGAACTATCCCACTGTGTGCCACAGACATCTCAGGGTCTAAGTCCTGCACACATGGCTCTGCTATCAACTGGGACTTTAGGTCAAGAGCTTGTTCTAAGCGGCACGTCAGAGATCCACATGGACTCTCCCGTTTGCTCGTAATGCAATTATTACTATTAGAATATAAATATTAGAAAACAGGTGATTATCACATCTGTGTTCTGGTCTCTTCAGGGAAATGATGGCCACAGGCAGATGTGTGTGTGCGTGTGGACGGGTCAGTAGGCGAGCGGCGCACCGTGTGTAGACGTGTGCGGGTTGAGACCATCGCAGACCAGCGGACAGTCTTGCGGTCCTCATCAGCATCCACGTCGACAAACCGTCGGCGTTGCGTCTGCTCTTCAAAAACAACCCAAACAAAACACGGCCGACACTAAAACGCAGCCACCAGCAATTACCCAGTCATTTGGCCCTAAGCTCTCACATGCTGAATGAATTTATCCTCCCTGTTCTCCCTGTGGTGGAAAATAGTGATGTTAATTCATATGCCATGGGATTGGTAGCCACACAAAGACCAAAGACCAAGTGCTTCCACCTTGGGCGATTCTGTGAGTGATTATGTTTACTGCTGCTTGTGGGGGACCAGCGGCCACTGTTTGTGAGAACCGCATTTCTCCGTTCCAGGGGAATCCTGCTCTGGCCCTATTCACACTGTTGGAAATGTGTTTTTTGTTTTATGAGTTCAAAGAGGTTTAAAAGTGTCAGGTCTCGCTTTCAGTCCGGGTTCAGCCTGCTACCTGTGAGTCGGGTGGATCAAAGTTCTACTCAAGATTTCAAAGCTCTACTAAAGAGGCACGTATTTGCAAGTGCATTAGGACACTTAGCATTGAGTATGATGTGCTCCTGCAGTCTGACACTTTCTCTGGGTAAATTCTTTCTTGTCACATGTGATAACTTATTATTTGAGATATTTGAATGAAATTGGACTCTCTGCATCTGTTAACATCATGTTAATGTTAACATTTGACTCGTTTATAGATATCCACCAATGTTTTTATATCAACCTTTCCATTGGGAGTACCGGAAGCATTTGAGGACATTTGAGTTCTTCTATTTTTCTCTGTTGAATTAATACATGGAGCTTGGTCTTAAAATATGGAGTCCAAATTCCAGTCCGAACCATAGACTGTATATAAGAAGTGGACGTAGTCGTTGTGACGTCACCAACTGGTTTGTGGTTATGAAGCCTCGAGTTCTGCATTTTGCCCGTCGCCATCTTGGATCACGACCGTCGCCATCTTGATTTTTTGCAACCGGTTACTGGAAGTTACCATATTTGGAATGCGGACGTGAAACTAGAGATTGAGACCATAAACTCATGTTTACAATGTTTACTAAGGGAATAAATCAAGAGAGAGTAATTTTCTCATAGACTTCTATACAACCAGAGGAGTCACCCCCTGGTGGTCAGTAGAGATAATTCAACTTTAACACATGAAGCATAGACTTCTATACAACCAGAGAGTCTCCCCCTGGTGGTCAGTAGAGAGAATGCAGCTTTAACACATGAAGCATAGACTTCTATACAACCAGAGGAGTCGCCCCCCTGGTGGTCAGTAGAGAGAATGCAGCTTTAACACATGAAGCATAGACTTCTGTACAACAGAGGAGTCGCCCCCTGGTGGTCAATAGAGAGAATGCAGCTTTAACACATGAAGCATAGACTTCTATACAACAGAGGAGTCGCCCCCTGGTGGTCAGTAGAGAGAATGCAGCTTTAACACATGAAGCATATACTTCTATACAACCAGAGGAGTCGCCCCCTGGTGGTAAGTAGAGAGAATGCAAGTTTAAGGCACTTTGGCATCGGCTTCACTCTCCAGAGCCGGAGGTGTCTGTCTTGTCCCAAGCATTCTTATTTTGTTGGATAGTGCTCAGACCAATTTCTTGAGATAACAACTGCTGTGTGCACGTGTTGAAGTGTTGTTTCCCACCCTGACCCAAAATGCTCATTGTTACATGTGTTCAGTGTTCATGTACAGTAGGTGCACTCCAACATTTTTGCTATTTTTTTCATGACGTGTTTAGGATATATGCATACAACCTAACATCTAGATTTACTGTGTTGCTCTGTGTTTGTCCAAGAATTGTGCATGCATGCATGCACGGTTGTGTTGTGTAAGTATGCGATTGAGATTTGCATGGGCTGAAATGCAAACACTCTCCTGAGAGAATGGTCCAGGTCCAGTGCTACTGCTGTCCTGGTACCGGGGCCTTTGCTCAAAAATAAATCAATACAGCAGCTGTTCTGGTATTACTGAGAAATGCTACTTATGGATAGGGAATATCTCATACTGGTAAAGGCTGGAGCTTTCTCCTGTATTGGAGACCTGTCGTACCATGCATGACTGGGTTCTTTGAATCTACAGTGTTACTATGAGAGGCCCTGGAGCTAATCGAAAGGCTAGCATAACCAAGTGGTGGTAGTGGCCTTGTAATAACATAGGCTTGCTGTGTTTCCATGGGCCTGAATGCTTCTTACCATGGTGGAACTAAGTCATCCTTGTACTACCTTGTATTTGATAGATTAATTTAGTGAAGTATCCTTAACACATTAAAGGTGCTATGTCCCACAGTAGCTACTATACGAGTTATCTTGGCTACATTGCTAACCGTACTAATTACACTCCAGGGAAACACAGCAGGACCAGCTTACAGTACATTTATTGTCTGATGGACTTGTCAATCTTCCTCTATATGGCTAATAACTGGAATGGCTGATTGCTGCTAATACTTTCCATACGCAGGAAAAATGGTGAGCACGGACAGTATAGTGTTTCTTTCCTGTATTGCACAGAAGAGAGTACTTTGCCTGTTCTGAGATCACATAAAGGAGCTGGTTTTTCCAGTCATTTTATGGTTGAACAGTTTTAAGTGGGCTCTTTCCCTGCGGGCCGCGGCACAGGTGCTGGCTGTGTCAATTGTTTACAGAAGTTCAGAGCGGCGCGATGGCTCACAGAGAGACGGGATTGGGGGCCCCGGACTCTGGCGCGAGGCAAGAGGAGGTACAGCAAGTGTAAGAGAGTGCAAAGGGAGAGAGACACTCTTGACACGGGTAAATTAGATCCAGAGAGGGAAGTGGCAGGAGGTAAAGTGCCCGGTTTTACTGCCTGGGCTGCAGGTGCGACGGCAGCTTTCCAACTGACCCCAGAACCCGCGAGGCGCACGCAGAACGCTCACACGGCCACATTCATGCACGCAAGAAAAGCAGCCAGGCGCACACCCGGACTCCGTCAAGCACATGCATGCATGCAGGGCCACGCACAAATGTCACGAACACACATCGCGTTTATGAGTCGAGTTTTGTATTATGTCATCCTCTCCTTCCTGCCACTCTGTTTGGTCAGGCAGCGAACTCATGAGGATTTTTGTCAATTGGATTATGCTAATGCGCGGACGGGCCTGCGCACAAGTGGCAGAACAGTTCACCAATTCATATAAATATATTTTCATCAACAGCACCATTTAGTTCGGCCCAATTATCGGGTTCTGTTTTTTCCCCGGGCCAGGCGTGTAGATACAGGAAGACAAACATTTGGTTTGGAAAATAAGGGAAAAGCATTAAAGGTTTATATGTTTTAACTTGTAGCGACTGTGTTTAACAGTACATGAGAGGAATGAATAATGCCATTGGTCCTGTGGTTAGGAGGATTTATTGCTGTATATTTTCATATTTTATGGTCAAAACTCCCCCGTCTGTAATACTTTCAGTTCTTTCTTACTTGGTTGAGTAATGACCTGAGCATGTATGTTTTTCCTGCGAAGCTTCTGTTTCTGGGCGTCACTGTGGCCATTAGGAGGTACCGGTAACACTGCAGGATGGCTCCCCCAGCCCTGCTGAAACCCAATCTATCGGGCTGCATCCCCCCCCCCCCCCCTCCGCCTCTTCAACACACAAAGCCCGCCGGCCTCCACCAAAATAAAAATATCCTTTTTTTTCTTCTTCTTTCCATTAGTTCAAAATTGATTTCTCATGCCCTCACTCTCCGTCGCCACAAACCTTCAAAAGTGCCTGTCTCATTCTATTCATTCAAAAGTTTAAACGGTAAGCGATGACATAAACTGCAGCCATCACACTATAAAGTGTGTTTTCACACACTTGTTTTTTTTCTTTTTCTTCTTCTTCTTCTTCTTCTCGTCAAGACCCAATACCGTAGTTCCACGGTGCCCTCACAATAACTCTTGTCTCGTATAAATATGTATAAAGATGTGTACGCTAATCCAATGAATGTGCGTCCGTTGACGCGAACACGCAGGCTCCTCTGGTTTTAACGGACTTGGAAGGGATACGTTTAAGGCACCGTGTGCATACTTTTGGGTTAAACTGGACTTTTGCATCTGAGTGGAGAGCTCTTCGGAGATTCATAAATCCACCCAGGATTTGTAGAGCTGCCCAGGCAGGGTGAGGACTACAAATGTTTTCTTATGGATATTTAGCTTCTTTTCACTTTACGTGTCCGAGGAATAGACCGAGGCAAAAATAACATGTCAGGCCCTCGTCTTATTTACGAGCCAATGAGGACGGCAGGGGTCAGTAGTATTGAGCCCAGACTTTTAGGGAATGTGGGTCTGGATTTAACTTTCTTTTTTACGCTGTCTCAGTATATTAGTAGGCTTATGCTAATGTGGGCTACTATGTGCATAGCTATTTGTAACTCGGTATGCTTTTTGTGCATCTTGTTAAGCACTGTAAGGTGTTCCTCATGTGTTTGCAGGTTACGTGCAGAGTCTGATACGGCGCGTGGTGAACAACGTGAACATCGTGGTGAACAACCTGATCCTCAAGTACGTGGAGGACGACATCGTGCTGTCGGTCAACATCACCTCGGCGGAGTGCTACACTGTGGACGATATGTGGGAGAGGGCCTTCATGGACATCGCTGGTGAGCAACGGCTGCTTACATTCCCCCAATAGTGGGATTAACTAGTAAATCCAGTGAGACGGGAACCTATATACTACAGTAAGTGTTTAAGTTTGTTAGTTAAGGTCAAACTGACGTTTCAGACAAGTTTAAACTGTCATGGCTCTGTGTGTAAATGCCCGGAGGAGTCCGTCTCCCCAGTCTGATAGGACCAGGTGCAGGTCCCATGCAGATTGTAGGCTTTGACAAAAACTCACATTTAAAACCACAAAAGATGAGCGAGGTGGGGGATTTTAAACCTCAGCATGTCGCATGTAAATGAACAGCAAGAAGTACAACCCTTTGCGGGGCCATGTTCAGAGGGAGCGACACTCATTACTCCTTCTCCCGATGCCAATAACTATCCCTATTAGTTCCATTTTTTTTACTTTAATGACTTGTGGATGCTGCCATCCCATCTAGACTGTCTTCAGTAGAGTAGTGTTGGCAGCAGACATTTAACATAGAGAGCCACAGACTAAACGGGACCCTTTGATTTGTGTTCTGTATACAGTGCCTCAGCTTTCCTTTGAAATCCAGTTGTTCTTTAACTAGCCAGCCAACCTGGCATCTTAGGCTTTTCCACAACAATGGTCAACTTTTAAAGTCTTCCAAATCCGTGTTTATTCCCTGCGACGACACTGTAGGCCTACTCACCCTTCTCTGGAAAGGGTGTCCATCCATTGCGTTTAGAAGCCAGTAGCTCAGACAGTTTCTCAGGTTACTGCCAGAGAATTACAATTATTTTAAACTTGAACTACCATCATAACGTTGAAGAAAGGGCTGGTTCTTCACATGGAGTCTATGTCAACAGAGGAATCATGGAGTGGTCATTTTCCGTCACTGTTATCACTGTTTTTCTTTCTTGTTACGGATGGGGTGAGGGGCGGGGGGCTATTCCAGCATGTAAGGCGAGTAGTGGTTACAACAGTAGTTACTGGCACTGCAGAAAATTAAATATTTCATGGAACGATGAGTGAGTCAGTGGCAATTGATAATCTGATCACACACACACCTACACACATCCCCTGATTCTTCTGAAGAGGATTGACTGTGTCCTCCGTTAGTGTGTGTGTGTGAGTGTGCTTGTATTAGTGTGCGTTTAATGATTCCTCTACTGCATGTATGTAGACATGTTTGATTAGTGTTGACCTGTTATGTGTTCAATGCAGAGGGATACTTATTATTCATGAATGTGTTGTAACTCTGTTCGTTCTGTACACATGACATCTATTGCTTCTGTCCATCCGGGGAGAGGGATCCTCCTCTGTTGCCCTACTGAACTTTTTTTTTTTTTTTACCCGTGAAAGGTTTTTTTCTATTATTTGGGAGTTTTTCCTGATCCGATGTGAGGTCAAAGGTCAGGGATGTCGTATGTGTACGGATTGTAAAGCCCTCTGAGGATAATTTTTGATTTTGGGCTATACAAAATAAACCAAATTGAATTATACTCGCTCATTTTTTTAAATTCTTTTTTTTTTTCTCCAGCTCCAGAGCTGGTACTTAGGAAAGTGATCAACTTTGCTGACTGTACCGTGTGCTTGGACAAGAGGAACGCCAGTGGCAAGATCGAGTTTTACCAGGACCCGCTGCTTTACAAATGCTCCTTCAGGACGCGTCTTCATTTCACCTACGACAACATCAATTACAAGATTCCGTCCGTCATCAAAGTGAGCAGCGGTAACCGCCATTATCTTCCCACAGCCCAAGATCTTCTCCCCTCAAAAAAAGGGTTTTAAATCTGATGTATCGTTCAAACATGTCACACATTCTAGTGATGGAAAAGATTCAATTAGTCATAGCAGCTCACCGTTGTTAGAGCAACATTTGGCATTCTTCTGCTCTCCAGTCAATAACAGGATAGTGACTAAGTCCATTCTTCTGGATACGTATGGAAGACAGCTGTTTGTTTTTCTAAGATTTTTACTTCCTGCACTAAAATGCAAGATAATGCTACGAATAATGCTGTGTCATTGTCATCCCATCAGTATTTCGGTTTGACTTTTATCAGCAGATTTTGGTCTGCTTATCTGAAAAATGGCACTTTGTTTCAGTCACAGCAGCACTTGAGAATAAAATGCTCCTCCTATCTTGGCCAAGTTAATCAATGTTCAAGAACTAGTCAACCATGTTGATGTAATTGAGAACTCCCCAGTCTAGATAACAATCATGTCATGAAGCAACAGCTTTTGGACGAAACCACTGACAATATCTGTAATTTGCTAATTATTTCTGATGGAAGAAAATAACCTTTCTTCTTCTGCTGATGCATTTTTAACCTCTTAAACCGGGCCTTTAAAATAAAGGACCTTTCTAATCTTTTGCACAGTCTGGCTTGACATTTACTGTGGCTGTGTTTGGTTCATCTTTCCACTATGATGCTACATCATGGTTACACATTTACAAGCAGATGTGGCTCCTTTCTATCTACAGTCCGTACAGTAACCAGCGTTGTGGTTCAGTGAGCTTCAGTGAGGTTTTCATGGGGTCCCGTCAACACACATCTAGAGTAGTTGTTTCTGTTACAGCATGTTTAGCAATAGTGTGTCTTCTGTTATTAACATTTATTGGACAACATGTATGATGCAAACCCCTCTGACTAAATGAAACGCTTTACATTAAACACACACATTTAATGTATCATGTGGGTACCTCTATTATCCTGACATTGTTTTAATTGTATGTACTTCCTTCTGGTTACTCTATACAGTACTTTTACTTGCATACAGGCCATACTGTGTGGTTTGTAGCTGTCAGTCATCACTTTTTTTACCAGGAGCAGAAATGACATCCTCCCCATGCAACTCTCAGCATCCACCAAATAGCCAGAGGGGGATCCACACAGTTCTTACAGGGCCTGGAACAGCTCTACCCTTTTTTTTATTAAACATTCCTGTTCACATTAAGCACATGTTTATTATCACCTAAACACTAACATCACTTACAGTTTGATCTTCTCCATGTTTCCTCAGATCCAGACCATGGTGGAGAGCCTGAAGTTGTCTATTACTGATCAGCAGCTGCCCATGTTTATCCACATTTTAGAGCTGATTATTGCTCTCTACTATGGGGAAATCGGAGGACACAAAGAGGGCGAGGGAGAGGAGGGCAGTGTCCATGTCAGGGAGGCTGGAGCAATTTTACCTGGTGAGTTTTTTGTCATCGGGGGGGGGAAAAAACCTCTGGGTTACTTTTATTTATCTGGAATATTTTCAAAAGTTCTGAGCCAAGTTTCTTTAAAAATGTCCTTCAGTAGAATTAGCTACCTAATGACAAACAGATGCTAGAATCTGCATATGTAAGAACATTAGGTTAGGTCACTTCATTTTTGCTCTTTTCTTTTTGTACACCTACAAGATGGTCGTCGCAGTCATATTTCTCAGAGAAAATGTGGTTGAAAGCTCGGAAGTGGTTAATGAGCCATCTGACCGTGCACGGAGTTTTGAAGCTTTTCCTCCAGACAGCGCTTTCATCTGCCTGACCAATGCGCTGCTGCTGTTCCTAAACGGGACATTTAACATCACTTTGACCGTGGTGTTGCGCTCCTCCTGCTTTTTCCACAAACAAAAGCCGGAGCGTGTAACTCAACACAGACCGTTGTCGTCAGGCCTGATTCCCCCCATGTGGCTGGAGGCAGGCGAGAGGAGGATGACGGGAAGACACAAGGACGAATCAAACACAGACCCATCTCTGTTTCTCTGATGGGAAATTGCACACACACGCACACACACACACACACACACACACACACACACACACACATCCAGGAGCTGAGCAAAACGCACACACCACATACAGACACACACACACACACATTTCTATATACTTACCTCACTCCCGAAAACGCCCATCTCATGTCTCCCCGACTGCTCATCCTCGTCTCCGCCTAATAGACCCGTATCAGGTCCCAGGTCCCGCTGGGCTACATCAGCCTCTGTAGCACCAGGAGCGGATTATGGTGCAGATGGGAAGTGGTGGGCAGAGGGGAGGCAGGCAGCCCATTTGCTCACTCCCTCTGACTCGCTCCCTGCCTGTTGGCCTGGAACTTTTACTGCTAGTTGGCGCAGCTTCCAGTTCAGTGTCCAATACCAGATGTAAGAGTCGGTGTCATGCTACTGCTATGCGGAGCCTCTGAGAATGAATTAGTATCCCATCACAAAAATATACAAGAGGGGACCAGCTCTTGGAACCTGAGCGGCCCCAGATCTTGTTATGCTGGAAGTAATCGACAGAGTGAAGAAGCTGAAGGGAGGGGGGGGCAGGTGTGTGTGTGTGTGTGTGTGTGTGGTATGTTTGGTGTGTGTTTGTTGGGAGGTGTTGGTGCAGGAACATATGGTTTCAGTGTATTCATTTCAGATAAAAACTGAATTCTTTTAATAAAAGTAGCAGAATTACAGCTCAGATGATTTATTATTTGTAATAAAGAAAATACAACGTCCTTCTCTTCACCACCACCGGCGAACTTCACCATTGATGGGTTCTGAGTTCTACAACATTCATGCATGTTGACGCTTGCAGTTACCGACTTGGCTTACGTGCATATTTATTTTTAGTGGGCTGCAGTTTGTAGGATACAATCATTGTCACATGATTGCTGGAACATGATGCCGGTAACGTACATAGTACTTCATCACATTCTTTTGATTTCCCATAGGCTGTTTGTGTTGAGACTTTGCTGGATAATCTCCAGTGCCCTCTCTCTCTCTGTGTGTGTGTGTGTGTGTATTTGTTTTACTCTTGCTTACTCCTAATATTAATTCCTCCCCCATGTGAAGGTGTTTTTTTTTCTTTTTGCCAATTAACAAAGTGGAAAAAGCCTTGTGATGTGTTTATGTGCCCATGATTCACCGCGACCGCACGTTGTTTGTTTGATTCCTTCTCTTTTAGGTAAGAGCCAATGTCTCATTAATGAATAGCCCTAATAGGTGAACGGTGCGGGACACTCGTGTGTCACTAACCAAAGCAACCCCCTTTTTTCAGTCGGGATCAGAGGGATAGCTTTTCCCCTCCGCCTGAAATTCAATAAAGTCTGTTGAAACACTGTAAAAAATGTCAGCGGTTGCAAACACAGATGACTAACATGCTCGAGCGGACCAGCTGGTCACGGCGCCATACGCTGTACAGTTTCAACCAGCATGTAAAGAATTATGAACCGAGGACTGCTGGAGTGTGGCAATATGTGTGTGTGTGTGTCTCTGCATAGTATATATGTGTATTTGTTTGTGTGTTTGTCCAATAGCGTATGTCAGTAAGGTATTAGCATTAGCTCTGTGGGAGAGCCTGAGAGTTCTGAGAGGCCCATCGAATGTAATGGAGCATCACAAAGGTATCAGCCAGAGGCCACAGGCTATCTGCCCATTATAAACCTCATGCGGCTCCCTTTATGCCACGTGACGGGGCCCCTTTTTAATCATCTTCTCACTTTTAATACCGGCGTGAAGACGTTGAGTCAATGGACACCCGTGGATGAACCGGCTTTTTCGTCTCGCAGAGCGTTTTTTATATATATTCTCCTGCCACGGACCGCTTGAGTGAATTTAAAAAAACATTTTGATGTTAATGTCACGCTCGCGGTGTTAAATTGAAACCGTATGCAACACACATGTTCGATATGTGTTCCGTTCTTTTATATTAAAGTAGGCCGGCCAGTGCGCCGGAGTGAGTGTGCACTATATTATAACCTGTTGGGGAAGTGGTGAAAGGACAGATATATTGGATCAGATGCGACTGGAGCAGAATAGCCTTGACTCAGTGGTCAGGTAAGCAGTGCACCGCTCCCTCTATAAACATGGAGGGACATCTACTGGCCTGTGTGGGCACTGCCTGCTCTCACTCCTCCCCTCCCACCGTTTCAATGTCACTCAGCTGCTCACTCATTTACACGCCCACTCCTAGCCGCCACTCGCTAGCTAAAGACATACACCGCTGCCTGGAGGCCTTGGGCTCATGGAAACCAACCATGACCCTGACACATCCCATTACACAGCGTTTCTGAGCTCTGCTTGTGGACATGTCCACGAGAAAGATTCCAGTCTGGCTGTGATCGCTGTCACGGCGATCCAGTGTGTCACAGTGCATACGTTTTTTGGCCAACCCACACCGCTCTCTGGGAACTCTTTCACTCCCGTCTTTCGGATTAATACTTCAAAGTCTCCTTAAGCCGCTCTGTTTTCATCACTTGATTGGTAATTGTGCTTTTATTTTGATTGCCTCGCTATTGGAACGTAGGCCTCGTCAGCCTGGGACGTGAAGCGAAAGAGCTTAACTTGTTGAACTGACACCTCAAAGGCTTCCACGGAGGGAAAGCAAAAAAGGGGGAAAAAGAGAAATGAGAGATAAAATCCAGCAGGGAGATTGTTTTTTGGGGGGGGTGGGGGGGATAAAAAGCCATAACATGGGATTTCCAACTGCCAATTCGCAAAGTGAAATATTTAATTAAAATATGTCATAATTTTCACCGCCTTAGCCTCTGGGATTCCTAAGCTGTGACCTCACGGACAATTATTGTTTTCTCATAGAGGGACGTGAGGCCGCGAGGAACAGGATTTCACATTCTTGCGTATTGACATCAGTTTCCTCTCTCTTCCGACATGCGTGGAAACGGACGCGGTGGGACGAGATCGGAGGCCGCGCGGGGTTGCTCGGAAAAGGGAACCTGCGATCCCCACAAAATAGTGTGCTGAGACGGAGAGGAAGATAACAGTAAATGGGCTTGTTGGCACACTTCTAACAACCCTTTAGTTATTCTAGTATCCCTTTTGTCCCACATTTACACCATTGGTTTGTGCGGGCAGTCCTACCTCCACTCACCCTCACTCTCCCATCACTTTCTACATTACCCTCTCCCCCCCAGTGTGAGACCTGTTCTTCACAGTAGCCGGTGCTCAAGTCGACCCCCCCCCCCCCCCCGTGCGCTTTCTGTCTACGCGTCAACAACCAATCACAGTCGACCCTTCCGAGCCGTCACCTGTACTCGCCAAGCACGGACTGCGCTGATGGCTCGGAGCTACTCGGCCTCCCTCGAGGCCGCCATTTCAGTCTGTTGGCCGCTAAACAAATATGTGACCCTCCCCCCCCCCTCCCTCCTGCTGCATGCATTCTTCGTCGATGCGGCCTGCGCTGCCGGGTCCAGCTCAGACAGCCCTGACCACGGTGATCCAGCGGCCCAGTCAAGGCTCTCCTCTGTCAGGATGCTGGCTGACAGACGGTGCCCTTTGGCCTTCATTGGAACGGGGCTTCCTCTCTCTCTGTCATGCAGTGCACACCTGCATGCTGGAGCATTGGCAGCACTACTGTAAAACTGTTTGTCTCTGCTGTGTTTTTTGGTGTGCTCAGTTGACAGCTGTAACATCTTGCTTGTATTAAACCACCCCGAAGGCATGGACAAATTAATTTAGCATGCTGCATTGGGCACAAACACTTCTATTATCAACTGTTTGGTCTCCGTTTGGCCAGTTTGTTCTCACAACCTGCCTCTCCCAATTGACTTATCGGTTGGAGTAATTGGATAATTATGCATTTATTATTAAGTCTACTTTGTGTGTACCAGTTCTTTGTAGGTTGGGGAGTGTCTGAATAATCTCCTTATAGGAGTAAAGTAGTATCCTAACCCTGACGCTATTTAAAGTACAGCACAGTAAAATCATCTGCGTTTGAACTAATTATGCCTTCTTTCTTCTTCAGGGATGGATGTGGATACAGAGAGCCAGGGTGCTATCCAGTACTCCAGCCATGACCTCTACATGCAGTCTGGGGGTCCTGAAGAGGGAGACCAGGGTTGGGTGTCCTGGGCTTGGTCCTTCGTCCCAGCCATCGTAGACTTAGAGGAGGGAGACGAGGAAGGCCTCTACCAGCAGGGAGAGGCAGAAGGCATCCCCACCAACCCACAGCAACACGCACCCAAAGACCCCATCGTTTCTATCGGCTTCTACTGCACCAAAGCCTCTGTTACCTTCAAGGTAAATCAACTGATTAAAACACTAAATATATGCAGCATGTCAATGAATCCATTACCTGATCAAGGGCTGTTTTTTTTCCACGTGTAAAATGTTATCACGTCATGGGGGAAAACCAGGAAAAACATGATATCAAAACGAAATGAAATAAATACTATAGTATTTGCCACAATTGTGAACTTCGTATGGTATGAATGTGATTAAGGGTTAAAATATGCTTTTAAAATCATTAAATGCATTTTTGGATAAACTAATACAACATATACAGTGTCAACAAAAATACATTAACAGAAAACAGGCACGGATTAATAGTAACGATTAAAATGTACGTTTCTTCAATGTGTGTTTTATACAAAACGAGGAACCACTTTTTATAGCGAGCTTTCATGTTAAGTCAGGAAATTCTTGGGGAAATTCTGCATATAATGATATTAAATGTAGAATTTCCTGGTTTAAGGTATCGTTGTGTTAGCAATTATAGTTTTTATTCTCCCCCCTTATTCACTCCCTCTCCCCACCCCGTTGCTGCGGCTTCTTATTTTGTGGTGATTTTCAGTTTGAGTTTTAAAGAAGGGCTTGATCTCGCGGAAGTCGCAGTCCTCTTTGTCTCGGTGTGTGGTACAAGGGAGGGTAGTGTAACCGCTTACTGACGTCTCGGGTCACGTTAATGTTTTAAACATCATACGTGGTGCGATGACGATTCAGAAATGGATCCCAAACTTTAATCCCGCCTGCTCACTCCGAATAGTTTGAATTCATCTGCGTTTCCCCTCAGGTTCAAGCACTTGGGATCACATTACTGTGTGTGTGTGTGTGTGTGTGTGTGTGTGAGAGAGAGAGAGAAGGGGAGGTAGGTCTCAGTCCAAACAGACCACGGTGCTTTTCTAAAAACGTTTAAATTGTTCCTGTATTGTTTGAGTTCTTTTAATCAATTAATTGCCTCCCGTCTGGAGTAATTGCAGACAGCTGAACCGTTCTTGTCTCTTTCCTACGAGGAAGTATTTAGTTTGAGGGAATATCACGTCTCTGAGCAGCCGCTGCCGGCACCAGCGTTTGACATGGACATGAAATCAGAGAGGTATTTTTAGATTGCTGACCCATTACACCCATGTGTTTGATCAGAGAACCTGGCAGGATCTTAGAATAACTTTAACACACATAACGCATAGTTCAGCGCTTACCATTTGTTCCGCTCTTTCACGTTTTGCACACCTGCCAAACTCTCATCACACGCCAGACGTCACGTCATATTTTGTTTGTTTTGGTATTGTTTATTTCAACAACAAGTCTGCGTCCAACTTTTCTATCGCGTTACATTCTCCCTCCGATCGAACGTCATAGCATTTCCAAGACTCCTCGTAAAGATTCATTTGATTTGTGTTGGACTCCCGAAGCCTTTGGATGAGTCCAAGGTGTAATCAAGGAGAGGTAGCTGGGATGGCAGGAGTAGCTCTGTGTGTTGGTGCTCCGCTGCTTCTGTGTTGTTTCAGGCCCCTATTGTTCTTACTGGATGAGCAGTTGTTGGGTGTCTGTCCGATCGGCAGCTGTTCAGTTGCTACGATGCGCAAAAAAAAAAAAAAAATGGAGCAAAACTTTAGTTAGACCTGCTCACCGCCGCTCCCATGGACCTGGGGTTGGGGGTGGAGCGGTTCCCCCGCACGTGATTAAACCTGTCGGAATCGAACCAGGGGAAGGGAGCGAGGGTGAGAGAGTCTGCTCCATCAGTAGGGATAATAAGGCACAGCTGCTCCTCGCACTGCACCTGCTTCCTGTGCTAAAAGTTGAGCGGACCGAGGGCCTGCGCAGCTAGGGCTCGACAGCCACATTTCTTTTTCGACCGACCTCGGAAGCATCACAGCTCTGCAGCCCCTCTCCCTTCAGCTAGCCCTCTCTCTGCCTCCACCCCATCCATGCACACAGAGCGAATGCTGTTCTTTCAATCACCGCACATTATCAGCGTACCCCCGCGCTATCCTGAGTGCTTTCGTCATGTTCTGATTGTCATCCCCAATAAAGTCGGAGCGGGGCCTCCCCGAGAGTCAGAGAGGAGCGACTGTCATGTGGTTTGATGAATGCCTTTGGCCTCGGTCCAGACTTGGAAAAAGAAAACGGTTCAAACGTCCCAAGAGCCTCTGATCTAAGAGAAATGTCATCTGTCCTTGTTTGGATGTTATTGTTTCTGGTTTTAAGTATTATTTTCGGGGGCCTCGTCGCCCCCTCACATCCAAAGACTCGCATAGCTTTTGTTTATTTTTCAGATCATGTATCTGTTTCAGCGGTGGATTGCGGGTACACACGCAACCACCCACACACACACAGACACACAGACACACACACACACACACACTGAGACATACTGTATCAGTTCCAGTTTCAGTGTTGAATTTCTCTGAGATCCGTATTATTGCCAAAACCGGTACTTATTCTGTCAAACAAAGCTTAACGTTGCCTTGTCGTCTCCCAATATTTGGAGGTGCCTCTCATACTGAGTCGCCTTTCATTTGAATACTGCACTTTTTATGACATGAAATTATTTTTAAAAGTCTACTTTTTTGGAAGTGACAAAGCTTTATAAATAACACAAATGAAAACGTTGGAAAGGCTTCACTTTTCAAAGTTCACAATCTTTGATTTTTTGTGACACCTTGTTGAAAGCGTTTCACTTCTTTTTTTTGTCACAGATTAAATCAAAACTGTTTTTTTTGTTGTTTTGCTGTCATTAACTCAAAGGCAAAATGGCTTAAACTGCTAAATAATGTATGTATTTCATCCTGACTTACTCTTTGGAAATGTTTAATGGTATCTGTCTCTCTGTGTTGTGTCCCAGCTGACAGAGACCCAGTCAGAGAGCAGCTACTACAGCCCTCAGAAGGTCAAGTCCAGAGAGGTGCTCTGCCTGGAGCAAGAGGGAATCACTATTGAGGTAATGTAAGATGCTACAGCTTTAGCCTGTCGGCCAAAGACACATGTTGATTGTAATAACAGCCTTTCGCTGATTTATTCACAGAAATTCCAAAAATAAACAGAGAGAAGCTACTTTGACCAATTTTAACATTTGTTAATCAAAGTCAATTATAGATGTTAAAAACAGATTTGTATTTATTGATATTGAGGCAAATGTGAAAATGTATCCTAATATAGATTTTCAATCATTGTAGACAGATTATAAACAATATTATGAGGAGGAATACTATTATTCCCATAAGCATCAGGCCCAACCATTAATTCTTTTCAGCTCAAGCAGATTGTTCTGGTGATAATTTGCCATCTACCAATTCTCACATCTGCAACCTTGTTCCCAATCATGGTCAAACTTGGACAGGCACATGCTGACATTCCCTTTTGACCCTCCAATATTATTATGAGTGTCTCCTTGGTTCCCCTTAACTTTCTTCCTAAGTAGTTTTAAAAAGCCTCTCCAGGTCACTAATCCGTGGCCTGTTGTGAACACAGAGGAATCCGTGTCTGAGTCGGGCCCAACTCCGGATCATTTCCGCGTTTCCCCCTCGGCGTCGAAAATATTTAAAAAACCTTTTTCTCTGATTACCTGGTTGGAGCAGGAAAGGAGCTTTCTGCTCCTAAGCTCTTTACCAGATGTGAGAAATTCTGAAAGATTTCCAATTCCAATTTCTGTAATTTATGCTTTTGCTGGAAGAGAGAGAGAGAGAGAGAGAGAGAGAGAGAGAGAGAGAGAGAGAGAGAGAGAGAGAGAGAGAGAGAGAGAGAGAGAGAGAGAGAGAGAGAGAGAGAGAGAGAGAGAGAGAGAGAGAGAGAGAGAGAGAGAGAGAGAGAGAGAGCAGTCTGAACTGGGACCAAAAGTGAGAGCGTTGAAAGGCAAAGGGGTGGCTAGTAAAACAGGGAAAACTAGGCCTTGTAATTATTGTGTGGTGAAACGTAAAGTTTTATTTGATTGCTCTCTGTTTAGTTGTCTGCTGGGTGAGGGAGAGACAAGTAAACCTTTACTGGTTACGGGGGCTGCTGGACCGCTACCACACACTCACACACCACCCTCAAGGGAAAATGGAAGCTGCTCTTTTTCTCTTTTTTTTATCATAAAGTAATGAGCCCACAACCCTCAGCAGCACCGCAAACCAACTTGGCCTCAAACCGGTCATGGTGGAGAACCCTGTTTGTGATATATAAATATATATATATATATATTTACAATAAATTGAGTGCCGAACTGTCATTATTTTTCAAATGTTACATTTTACCGCGATGTAAAAGGTTAACATTAATTTCTGTGAATTATCGCACAGTTCTGGTTTTACTGGGCTTCTGTTGGAGAGGATTCTGAATCTAGCACTAACTGTACAGGTTGTTGTTTTCTTTATTTTCCTCACTGGAGGAAAGGGTTTCCAGAGTTTATCCAGCTTCCACATTGTTCTTCATGTCCAGGTGGATAAATCTGGAGTATAAAAAAATGCCTCAAAAGTTTCTTCCTCCGCTTTTTATTCCAGGTGCTGATGATGGGGGAGCCCTTCTTCGATTGTCAGATTGGCTTTGTGGGTTGCCGGGCACTCTGCCTGAAAGGCATCATGGGAGTACGGGATTTTGAAGAAAACATGAACCGACTCGATGAGGTAAAGACCGCTCGAGAAACTTTGAGGAAAAAAATGAAAACAAAAAGCGGAAAACGTGAGTGCGAGGGATCAAGAATTTCAATTTAAAAAGCCCAGAACAGAGATGAGTTTTACCCAAACCATCTCCCCGCAACCGCCATTGCTCCCGAGAGCTTTCAGAAGGAGGTAGAGATGTGGTCTGGTTTGTTTATGGAAGAGACCCAGCTGCCTCTCTGTAATTCACCGTAATGCTCTGTTTGCCACATACACCACTGTGTCAGCTGCAGCCGGACCCACCCGCTCATGTGCAGTGCAACGTTCTGGGGCTCAATTGAAATCAATGTATTTCATCAGCTGTATGTTAGCTAATGATTGTTTTCTTATGTATCTTTTTATTTGTGGGTTCACCTATGGTTTGGTCTTCATATGAAATAGTTTGAAAATACCTCTGGATAAGATGTTCTTTTATGTAGTTTGTGACATTCGAAATGATCCTAAATATTCCTTCCATTCCCTGAAAAGCCTCTCCTTGCCTCATCTCCCCGTCTCCGCAGGATGCAGTGTTCTTCAGCTGTGGGGACAGCCTACGCAGCAAAGGCATGACGTACCTCACCAACTCTCTCTTTGACTACCGCAGTCCAGAGAACAACGGCGTCCGGGCTGAGTTCATCCTGGATACCACTAATCACAAGGTCAAAAAGAAAATGAGATTCTGGAGCGGGTTGCACCAGCTTCTCTTTACTAAGCCTGGTCGTTACTGCTAAGTCGGTCTTTGATAAGACCAATCTTTGGAACGGACCTTTTCTGGGTTTCACCAACCAAGCCTAAGCCTAGACTTAACTACGCCCGGTGTTAGCCGTGCACGTTTATGTTAATGCCCACGCTACTCTGGCTATTGACTAGCAGCGTATACATTAACAACAGCAATCTGCCGATGTCTTGCTAATGTGTAGCTAGGGATTTATCATTTGCGCCAACCTATGGAGGATCAGAGTAAAAGGAAATTCCATTGAGATATGAACATCAATAAAGATGTTAAAGTGAGTCCCTATCCCCAAAACGAATAATGTTTCCAACCATATTTAATCTGGAATTTTAGATTTAAAAAAATCTGTTACTGGCTGTTTTGACTTTTGGATGAAAGGCCAAAATGCCGGTGAAGACCATGCTTTTTCAGATCGAGGTCCTCCGAAAGCATCTACCTGAGAGCAACCAAGTAGCTACATGAGTTAAATAGTTAGCCTACAGTGAATCCATATGTGACATATACAGGCCTTTCACGATCAAGCAGACTAACCACGTAGCCTTCAAAGGATACTCAAGGAGCCGATAGCTGAGACCAAAACCATGTGGCAAAAAATGAAGCAGTCGGATAACCCAGCCAAGAACCAGCTGAACACGCAGCTCACAGCTGGGCCGACACTTCAACCCAACAGCAATACTCAAAAGTGCATTAAACGCGATTGACTCGCTGATGCTGTTTACTTGGAGCAGCACCTGCCATTGACGCAGTCCTCACTAAGCAAGACATCTGTGGCTCTGACGTTATCAAGCTGTGTTGGAGAACAAAACGTTCGCGGGAAGGATGCAAAAAAAACCCCAACTCTTTATGAAGACATCTGTGTCTTTATTTTCAGAAACATAGAGACACGCCACTGTCAAACACATGTTTCCTAACCCATTTTAGTGTGGGCTCGACTTCGGTGACACTAATGCACACTTTGCCAACACAGTTATTGGAAACTGGGTCAATAAACACTAATCTCAGATCATTCCAGTCTATCTTCAAGTGTCCACTGGAAACACTGGAATTACAGCTATTATCATATTTTGTGGCAATATAGTGTTTTGTTTAACTCTCCGTAATTCCTCTTGGCAATAAATCATTGTGATTGGAATGACTGCCACTTAGATTATCTCTTGTCAGTCACCCTGCTGCTAGCTGCAGTGGAGGAATGTTCCCCGCTATCTCAGCAGTAGTGTTAAAGCCATTATTCCTGATAACCACCAGCTCCCTTCATCAGCCATCCCAGCTGGAGTGTTGACTCTGCTGCAGAAATGTTCATGACCCTCAGATGAAGCAATTGTTTGGACATCCATCCATCCATCCACCCACACTTGGACGTCTTAAAGAGTCAAAGGGTTTTTCGCGTTAATTCATTAGCGGTTTTGAAACCAGCCAATGGCTTTGATCCAAAAGCATGCCAGAGCCATTAGAGGTCCCCTAATAAATATTACTCATTAACCCGCCTGGCTGATAAGGCTCTATTGAAATCTCTGTTTGGAGAGCTAGTGAGTGAGCCTGGGGTGGGGGGTGTTACAATGTGTGTGCCAGAGGGGCCTCTCTCATTCTCTCTCTCTCTCTCTCTGTGTTTCTCGCTCGCTCACTCGTTCTCTCTGTTTACCAGTGGTTTGATGTGCAGTAGAAGTATAACTTTCTAATATTGTCTGTAGGACAGGGTCAACAGCTCTTAACCTGCAGAGTCACACATGATGATGGGTTGTAGCAAAACAATACGCCCAGGTAGATCAAACGTTCTTTTATCTATACTTAGGTTTTATTTTTTAGTTATGGGTCCTAAATAAACCCATAGTCCAGAGACGGGCAGGCTGAGGTGAAATGGAAACTCTAAATGGAACGCAGGTCTGAATGTGAGTTCGCCCTGTAATAAACTCCTGACCCCAACGTTGTATGTAATGATGGTTACAAAGTGCTTTAATAATCATCAGTTAATACATTTCCTCCCCCCAAAATGTATCGCTTTCAGAGACACTCTGCATTACGTTTATGCTTTTAAAAGCTGCACCGTCGCTATCTTGATACATATGACCAAATAACATTTTGCAATGTCATCAGCAGGCAGATCAAGTCCCATATTTCAGTAGATAAGGTGCGTCTTTCCAGTGGCATTCATCCAAGCAGCAATGAATGAGAACACTTTTACTTCCATTTATAATTAGCTTATTGCTCAGCACAGACCTGAATAGATATGTAATAAATGACTTCCCTATAGTATCAGCATAATGAAGTTAATTATCTACTAAATATCATAATTCCTGCTCCTAAAAGTTGATTGAAAAAGTTGGTTAGTTGTAATTTCACCATATATATATATATATTAATTAAACTTAAGGAGATACTTGATCATGGAACATATATACAAAATATCTGATCAATTACTCTTTTTTTTTTTTTAATCTTTGATTTGAGCCCCTTGGCCGTATCCACCGTGACCCCAGTCACTGCCACTCTTAAATGCTATCAGCGTGTTTGCTCCCTGACGGCCATGTTTACCCAACTCCACTCTTGTTTGACAGGAGGCCTATACGGAGATAGCAGGCATGCAGCGCTTTGGTGCTTTCTACATGGATTACCTCTACACAATGGAGAACAGCAGCGCCAAAGGTACCGGCTAAGTCACTCCTCCTCACCTTGCCACCTCTTCTCCTTTTCTCTGCCCTGCTCTCTCTTTCTTCCTATCCATGTGGTATTGTTTCTCTTCTCATTCTTCTCTACTCATTCTTCTCTTCTCATTCTTTTCTTCTCATTCTTTTCTTCTCATTCTTTTCCTCTTTTTCCTCTGTATATTTTCTCCTCTTCACTTCTCTTCTCAGTCTTCTCTCCTCTCCTCTCCTCTCCTCCCCTCTCTGTAAAACAAGCCCCCTGTAGACCTGAAGAAAGAGCTGGTCTTGTTTGAGTCCCAGCCACCTGGTCCTTGACCCTTCTTGTCCTCGCTCTCACCCCAAACTTACCTGGAGGGCAACTGTCAGAAGTGTTTAGTCTGCACTGACACATATTTGAGTTTCTTTCTCCCCGTTGCTTGTTGAAACACTGTCCACCCCCCTCTGTCTCTTTACCTGTAAGCTCTTGAGAAAGTGAATAGGCACCTCTTGGCTAATTAGGTGTCACTCTTCCGAGCAGAAGCTCAAAGACGGGCAGGACTTCTCATTCTTCAGCCGCAGCACTCAAGAATGTTTATTCAGGTCTGAAAGATCTGAAGTTCCCATTAGGAGATAAAGCGTTCCCCCTTCAATCTGAAATGCTATATTTGGCCCACAATCGTCTCCACGACTGATTGTTGAACATTTTATTTCATATGGATAAGGATATAATAGAATAACTTTAAGGTTCATGTGTAACTTGCAAATATGACGTTGGAAAGCTGATTAACTTGGATGACATGTGCACAGTTGTCCCCCAACACAATGTTCAATGGCCTGAACAGATCATTTGATGTATTACTCTTCGTGTCTAGTGCCACCTGTGTTATTTCACTCGCCGCCCACTTCTCCACTTTCCTCCTCCCTTCCTCTACGCTTTTCTGACTACGCTATTGTTTTCTCCCGAATGACAGCTACAGATAATCATCTAAATTAAAAAAAAACATTGATACTGTCATCCGGAGCTGTCAAAGTCATTTCTGACAGCAGGATAAGTGTCAGTCTCTTTTCCTGCGGGACGGCTGTGGTTACCCTCGCCAATTGGAATGCTTCTCTTCTGTCAGTGTTTCTCTTCTTCTCGGACGCGGACCAGATCCAGTGTCAACCAAACAAATTACTTTCCATCGCCATGGGACTAACATAAACTCTGAGTCAACCGAAATACTAACAGACCCAGGTCACATTCGCCATTGACTTCACATTAGAGTCACGCTTGCAGATTAAAAACCTTTTTTTTTCTTCTTCTTTTTTTTAATCTTTGGGAAATGGAGATACTTTAAATTGTCTAAATCCCGGCAAATTTCGTCCTCCTCGTCATTCTACTGACCGTTCTAACCGCAGCCATATGGTTGATATTAGGCTTAATCCATTGCAGTCAAATCCCACTGAAGAAGGGAAGTGGCATTGCCCTTTTATAAACCCCCAGAATTCAGTGTGTGTTTCACACCATCCCCCAACCCTTTCAGCAAAATGAAAGAATTAAACTCATAGCTGAGCTTTAAGAATGTTCGCTGCAGTGTTGGAATGTAATGGGAATAAAGAAAGTGGTGACCCTTTGTCCTCTTCTCTGTCCCTCGCTGCCATTCATCCACCACCTTCTTTTTATTTTTAATTTCTGCCTTTTTTTTATTTTTATTGCCAGGGAGCGAAGTCTTTTAAGTGAACCTCTGGAACAGGGGCCTGTGATGAATGAAGGGACAGCTGTTTGAGGGAAGTGGACATTTGGAATATTCATCATTCCACTGGGTCACAGCTATGTGAGCTGCTCCCTGCTGCTGCATTACATCTCAGTTGGGTTTTTTCTTCCAACAGATGAGGAGATTCTCTACTTAAGTTGTACAGTACATAATTAAAAGAAAGAAATGGGATACGGGGGGGGAAATGTTGCCGCCTTAACTATTTGTCAAAAAGCATGCAACGCTGTACATTAAGTACAATAGGTGTCATGTCTGCTGACTTGGAAAAATGTGTCACATTTGCTGACTGAGATGATGGAAGAATCCTCAAGTTTGTAACTGTATATTGTTTGCAGGCTCTCAGGACTTCTCGGTGGTGAGTACGGAGGAGGTGGTGCCCGCTGTCCAAGAGACATCCATCAAGAGGCTGGTGGTGGGACCTCTGGACGTCAGGCTGAATGGCAGCGCTGTCCACCGCATCCTCAAGATGGTCACCTGTGCCATGGACCACGAGTACGAGCCCTACTGCAAACCACAGCAAGGTCGGTTTTGCTCAACAGCGGAAAAACCGATCCGCCAGCAGCTAATGGTTCACTTTACTCCCTACGCTCGACGAGCTCTTACAACACTGGCTCTTATCTTCCCCGCTGCTCTGTTCGACTCTGCCAATCGAGGAGAAGCCCCCAACAGTTTGTGCTTTACAGTATCCTCATCACATTGTTATTTCCTTGCACAACCCATCTTTCGACACACAGCTGTACATGAAAGTAGTGACCTTTTGGACCACATGAGGGAGGCTAAGCCAAACACCTTTTGTGTTATTGGACGTCCCAGCACGGCTATTGATGAGCTCATCCCTGGGATGTTGTGAAAGAACATGGAATGTGTGTCTGCCTGTAATATCTGTAGCAATAGCTCTCATTCTTTGCGAAACAATAACATCCGTAGGTTTCGTCTGTTTCAGCATCTGCGATAGATAATAGATGACGGGGTAATTACTAGAGAACGTTTGACTAAGACTGGGTAGGTCAGTGTGTTACTTCCTGTTTCTATATGTGTCCGTGCGTACGTTAGATAAAAGATGAAGTATTTTTCACCAAGGTAGCGAATACAGATAGTTATAAAATAAGACATGCCTTATGTAGTTTCCTAAATCAAGCTCTCCTCTCCTCTCCCCTGCTCTCTCCTTTCAGCCTTGGCTTCATGGGGGCATGGTGTGTGCGCCTGCCAGGAGAGAAGTAGAGGTCGCGAGGTCAAAGACATGACTATCTTTCTCCTCATCCTGTCCTCTTCTTTGCTCCTCCTCATACGCTCCTTGCCAAGAGCTCATGAAGAATCACTTTCCTCCCCAAAACTAGCAATAAATAGAGAACAAATTGGCTGGTGTTTGTGTATTTTATAAGATCTTGTACTATTTAGAGCAGGAGGTTCGAACTTGTAATTTCATTATATAAATATATATATATATATATATTGCCCAAGAACAATAGAAGGAGTAAAGTAACAAGACTTTTAGAGCTGGATCTCGAGGCGTGACAGTTCTAGTTTTCTTTTCTACAGCTTCATAGAAAGTGTTTTAGTGTGTGTAATCATGCCTCTGTGTACCATGTGAGCTGCATGTCGTTTGTAATTTGGATGTTGATTATTGACTTGATCCCTGGCATATGATGAGATTGGACATGGCAGCGCCAGATGAACCTGATGCGGCACTGTGGCGTTAGGCCAAAGAGCAAAACCAGCTTTGGGATCAGGTTCTGAGCCCACCTTGGAGCTGGGAATGTAGCCCAACAGAATTTTTTTTTCTGAAAAGAAACAAGCCCATGTCCTAGGACCGGAGCCAAGGCCGTTCAGTAACAAAGCTCTCAGGCTTTGGTCCACCTCAGGCCCTGGACCCAGTTTAGTTCAGTGCCCTGGTCAACTCTTCCTTTGGTGAGCGCTGACCTTGTCTCGCCTCTACTCCGTGTTGACTTGGTGGTTCTCTTCATTTTCTGCCTCTCTGGATGTTTCTGGTTATTGATTGAATGAGTGCTTTTATGAGATAGTTCAACAACAAAGCTACGAGGAAATAACCACTGCAATGAATATCGCACAGATGCCTGGACTGATTTAATTTTTAGTGTGGTCTTTTGGTTGGAAAATACTTTTTATTATTTGCTGTTATACTTTTTTTTATTGTTTTAATGCTGCATTGCTTTAATGAGAGGCGCCCTATTCAAAGAAATGTGGTGTGCTTTACAGCTAACCTTTTTGTAAAAAAAAAAAAGACGAATATTTTTGTGCTCAAATCCAAATGTCTTTGGTCTTCACGCACCACAGGTCGCACTCTCGTGGTTAGATTCACTCGTGTAAATCATAGAATTGTTTGGGTAACATTTGTTTCTTTCTGTCGTGTCCTTGTCTCTGTAGACGTGGTTGAAGAGAGCCACGGTGCAGCGACTCCAGAGGAGATATCAAGCTTAGAGGAGTTCATCCCGACTAGACTGACGTGTCTCACTCTGCTCCAAGTCTCAGTGACCGTCTCCATGGCTGAGTTCAACCTCCTTCACACACTAATGCCAGTCATCATGGGATGCAAGGTGGTGCGCACAGAGCTACACTCTTCTAAACCTGATTCGATTTCCTGATTAAACAGAAAGTCCTTTGTTAAAAAAAAAAAAAAAAAAAAAAGAATCATCAAATGTATGTATTTTCCCTTTTAATCCCTTTCCCTGTCATATCCTCCATCTCCCCAGAGCGCACCGGCGCCCGTCAACGTCGCCGCGTTCCAGCCGGTGCGCCCTCTACCTGCCGTGCAGTTCCTGGTGGAAAGGGTGAATGTCGAGCACTCGGTGCCCATGTACGCTCCAGAGCTGGTCAGCACCATCAGCGGCCTCAGCCAGCCCTCTGACAACCTGCTCCATCACTGCTACGCACACCTCTACCTCAAGGTGAGCACCGCACTATTATACATCACAGCTGTCCTGTCTGTACGTAGGAGACAAAAATGGAAGATATGACCCAAAAAGAACACAATGTTTTCCACAAGGCCATTCAGATGTAGATTCTGGTTCAGCCCCAGCACATCTCAGGTTGGTTTTGCATATGCAGATTTGGTTCTCTCAATAATGTTCTGTGCTTTTTAAAAAACGGTAAGAAACTCATTATGCTTTCTTACATTATCTTCTATTATGTATTGGATAATTATTATTTGTTTTACCTGTATTTTAGCTATTCTTATTTATTTATTTTTAGCTTTTAGGATGTTTTAATTATGTGAAGTGTCTTTGAGTATTATGAAATGTGCTATATAAATTAAATGCATTATTATTATTATTATTATAATGTGCAGGGCAAAAGTTATGGAAGAGTGGATGTAAAACCATGCCCTCATTCTAAGTTCACTCCAATGCCCTTTTTCCCTGTTTGTCTGTTTCTGTTTTATTTCATTTTGTCTCTTTATTCATCATCTTTTGAGTTGAGACAAAATACACATGGTAATTTGTACAGTTGGGTTATATGCACATCGGCCCAAAGTATGCATAGCCACAGCCTTAACGCCACCCTGAAATAACCCGAATGACCTGTATGACCCCTTTTCACCTGGTCATAAAAATCTCAGCACTGGGTTTTCTGATGAGCACCAGTCCAGCTCTGGTCTACTTCATGGTTTCCACTTGATGGGACGCTACAGGCCTGTATTGTGCAGCGTCGACATTCCCCCGTTATGGCGTTTGCTTGTATGTTTAGAGTTTAAAGCTCAGGAGAACTAATTCATTGTTAATTACAGTTAAAGTTACCAACAAAATCAAATAAGATCAAATATTTTGGTTCATCAGAGGACGAGTATAACATCACTCAAGATTCTTTTTTTTAACCTATTCTTTCATCAGATTGTCTAATACGATGAGGCCAATTTTAGTATGTAAAGATTGTTTCATAATTACATTGTGGCAGCCCTGAGACAGAAACAAATCAAATCTAAACAATCAGCTGTGAGAATAACTATCAATACATATTAGTCATACCATTTAAAACATTTCAAAGGTACAAAGAAAACAAAATATGTTCCCCTTAATGTGTCTCAGTATTTTGTATACATGGCTATCAAGCATGGATTATTTACATATAGACTATTTGATTAGTATTTCATTTAAGGTAAAGACATATCTGATAGTTTTATCAGATTACTGAACTAACTAGCTTTACATTTTTTGTCTTCCACAAATTTTCATAAATGAACTAGAAATAACATATTAACCTTTCTATTTATAGTTTATTTGAAGACCAGGATGTCCCGTGCAGTACATATAGAACTATGGTGGCTTTAGCAAATTCAGCTAATCCCCCTTTTAGGAAGCCTGGATAACAGATCTGGGGTGATCCGGGGTGGCCCAGTCTGGCCTGCTCTTCTTTTTTTTTAAGGCAGGATGTTTGCCGGACATCATGCTGGTAGCCCTTATCACAGGGTCACCGAGGGGTTAACAGTCAACTGGTCAGTGGCCAAGGATCCCTTCTGACCAATCAGCCAGTCAGCATCTGTATCTGCCCAAGTTCTAATTCCGCCTCTGGATTTTGGCAGTGGGATCATGACGGGGTAGAGGTCACCCTGGCCGCAATTCACCCACTGCAGGAAGTGATTTGAAACGGGTATAAACTAAGGCTTATCTTAATCTGTGTTTTATTGACACTGGCTGACAGAGCTAAGGTGTCTGCTGAGTGTTAGCGGTTAGCCATTGTCTCACTTCTCCGTGGTTATAGCCTTGCTCAACATGGAGGAAACAGAAGGAAATAGGCCCATCGTGATTGAAAACGTAGGTTATTTGAATAACTGGTTGCGATTGGCTGCTGAGATCTGGTCTCCCAGAGGAAGCTGCAGTGAATCGGTCTGTTGCTGTACGGCCTCAAGTGAGATTTTGATTATGTCTCCATCTCTATCTGGCAATCATACAGTTCAACTTTTGATATGCTACTCTGTTGTGTAATATTCATAGGCCAGTTGTCCATTTATAAATGAATTATCGCTTTAGTTTGGTCCAAGGTCGTGTCCGTCTGCTCCGAGCCATCTGCTCAGCAACGGGGTTTGGTAAGACCTTCACTTGGATTTGAGTGAATCCTGCCCTGAGCATATACAGCAGCTGCTTGTGGGACAGCTGGGCCCAGCCATCATCCACTGCCTCAAATATTAAACCGGACTTCATCCCCCACGCTCACTATTAACAGTATGTAAACATTGAGGTTCGAGTACATTTTGTGTCTGGCAATGTGGCTACCAGAAGCTGAGATAATGAGAATACGATCATGAGCCACGTTTTTCCCTAAACGACAGTGTGCGCACTCTTCCTGGAAAAATAGTTGAATGTTACCCAGAAGGTGACGCTAGAATCTTGGCGCCGATCTGGACCTGATCAATTTGAACCCGTATGAAGGTGTGTTGTGACTGCGCTGTCAATTCAGGGCAAGCGAGAGAGCATTGCTTCATTTCTAGCTGCGTGTGTGCACACTTCCAGAAAACCCCCCAAAAAGTTATTGTGAAAACTTCAGTTCGGACTGTTATTTATTGGCGAGACCTCTGTGCTTTTTTAGCCTTGCACAGTGTGTTCAGGACTCAGCAATGTGTGTGTCCTCCTTCCTCACAATGCAGTGGCGACGTCCCTTCTGCCATGTCAAAGGGTCAAAACAGTTGAGTTGCGATTCGAGATGAGAGAACAGCCCTCCCCCCCCCTCTCTCCCTCCATTTCTCACACTTGCTCCCTTTCTTTCTGTCTCTCTCTCCAGGTGTTTGGGTTCCAGGCAGGCTTGACGTGCCAGGACAGTACGGGAGGTTTCCTGCCTCTCATCCCCATCATCCCTTCCTTCAGCACTGCACTCTACGGGAAGCTCATCCAGATGCCGGCACACTGGTGAGCACTTGTAATATGGAGGGATAATCTGAGTGAGCACGGAGTAACTGCAGTTGAATTTAAAGCTATATATGGTGGGTAAAAAAAACCAACAGTATATCTTTTTCACATGTTAATTCGAAGCAAATCACCGAAACCATACGCTATTTATACAAGGGGTGGAAAAATCTTTCAAAAATGGCATTCTTCACCTCGTAAAATTTGACGAGGTGAAGAATTCCATTTTTGAAAGAATCACTAGGTGATTAAGGTCAACACATTCCTCAGTAAGTACACACTGTATATGTAAGGTACTCGTCATTGTGTGATTGCTCGGCCAGCTACAGTAAACGGAAGAGGGATTTACGTCCTACAAGCAGCTGTGAGAGGCACCGAGTGCTCAAAGGGATGACCTGCCAACAACGGCATGTCGGATTATTGCAGAAAATAAACTCTCGTGTCAAACGCACGTTTATGATACGTACACAAGATAATTCTCACAAATTAACACCGCTTTTATTGATTTTTTGGAAGCGTAGATACATTTCGTCAACTACACATTACATTACATTACATTACATGTCATTTAGCTGACGCTTTTATCCAAAGCGACTTACAATAAGTGCATAAAACCGTGAGTCCAAACTCAGAACAACAAGAATCAAGCAAGTACAATTTCTTCATAAAGTTAAACTACAAAGTACTATCCGTAAGTGCCATTTAAGTGCTACTAAAGTGCTATCGGTAAGGGACATTTAAGTGCTACTACGGCATTTAAGTGCTACCTATTCAAGGTATAGTCGAAAAAGATGTGTTTTTAGTTTTCGCCGGAAGATGTAGAGACTTTCTGCTGTCCTGATGTCAATGGGGAGCTCGTTCCACCAATGAGGAGCCAGCACAGCAAACAGTCGTGATTTAGCTCGAAGTGAAGGAGCTACAAGCAGATTGGCAGAAGCCGAGCGAAGTGAACGGGCTGGGGTGTACGGTTTGACCATGTCCTGGATGTAGACCAGACCCGATCTGTTCGCAGCACGGTACGCAAGTACCAATGTTTTGAAGCGGATGCGGGCGGCCACCGGTAACCAGTGAGGGTCGCGGAGGAGCGGAGTAGTGTGGGTAAATTTCGGTCGGTTGAAGACCAGTCGAGCAGCTGCATTCTGGATGAGCTGTAGAGGTTGAATGGCATTAGCAGGTAGACCTGCCAAGAGGGAGTTGCAATAGTCCAGCCGTGAGATGATCAGAGCCTGGACCAGAACCTGTGCCGCCTTCTGAGTGAGAAGGGGTCGTATTCTCCTGATGTTGTACAGCATGTACCTACAGGAGCGTGTTATTGCGGCAATGTTGGCAGTCAGGGAGAGTTGACTGTCGAGCGTCACTCCGAGGTTCCTGGCAGTCGGAGTCGGAACCAGCACTGAGTTGTTGAAGTTAATAGTTAGGTCGTGGGTGGGAGAGACTTTTCCTGGAAGGAGGAGAAGTTCAGTCTTGTCCGGGTTAATTTTCAGGTGGTGTGCGGACATCCACTGAGAGATGTCGGTCAGACAGGCAGAGATTCGTGCTGCTACCCGTGTTTCAGATTGGGGAAACGAGAGGATCAGTTGGGTGTCGTCAGCATAGCTGTGGTAGGAGAAGCCATGCGAGCGAATGACAGAGCCAAGAGAGTTGGTGTACAGAGAAAAGAGAAGAGGACCAAGGACTGAACCCTGAGGGACCCCAGTAGTCAGAGGCCAAGGCTCAGACACAGATCCTCTCCAGGTTACCCGGTAAGAGCGGTCGGTGAGGTAGGATGAGAACCACGGTCACGTGGAAAGGAAAGGCAAAAATGCTGACTTGTTTCCCAGGTTTTAGAACTCATTCCTGCTGCACTGTATTTAAGGTAACAGTCACCCATCAGTTTACTCCAGTAAACACGCATACCGAAGTGAGGGAGGCAAACGTACATGAAATGTCTTTTTTCTGATTCTTGAAGGGGTGTGAACCTCTTCTGTTTGTATTGGTCCTTGATTGTGTGTGTGTGTGTGCCTGTGTGGGGTTAGGCCCATGTATTGTACTTCATGAAGATGACTGCAGCCTTTTGCGGGCAGTGCACCAGAGGGTATTTAAAGTGATGGATGAGCCACTTCTTCAGTGGTCGGTGGGGAAAACAGAAAAACACAGTCATCGGGTAACAACTGCAACAATTTCTCACATGGTTTGAAACACAAGGAGAGGAAAATAATACAACGCTGTCTAAGGAGATGAAAAAACATATTACTATATCCCTGTCCTTTTACCAGACAGGGGGATGACTCATCGGGGATGTCCCCCAAGAGAGGGTAAAAGTTGAAGGGAGGACAAGAAGGGAAAGGAGAGGAGCAAGGCTCCACAGTCTTTTAAACGTTGGAAGTTATCAAAATCCAAAAGAGAACGGGAGAGAACGAGAAAATGGGAAAGTAGACAAACTATGCAAATAAGCATGAGCGTGAGAGAATGGAGAGGAGAGGGTGGAAGATGAGGAGGATGGGGAAAAGTGTGAATGGACTGTCCTGGACAGGAAGACGGATGAAACACAAGCTTGGGAAGAGAATGGATGAAGGAAAGGGGGGAGAAACATTTTAGAGAAGGAGCGATCTCATCGTATGTTTGTACAGTATGGATCCGTGTGTGTCCTCTTTAACTTCGTAGGGCTTTACTTTGCTTTATTGAAAACGTCCACTCGTCATTGTGCTGTTTTGCAGGGCTCATGTAAAGCATGAATGAGAAGTCCGCGTCCCGTCTTCCATCGTGAACAATCTCTCGTCTGCTTGGCGACAAATGAACAGATCTTTTCAGTCTTTGAAATGCAGTAACATAACTTTCTCCATCATTCACTCGGTCACTGTGTGTTCAGTAATCATCATCTGGGAAAGCCCTTGATGCAAGCGCACGCACACACACACACACACACACACACACACACACACACACACACACACACACACACACACGCACACCCACCCTGTGCCCTCTCCCTCACACCTTGCAGTCAAAGTGCCTGTTAAAGCAGGAAACCTGCACTAGCTTGGGAATCCATTTCCCCCCATTAGTTTAGATTTAAACATGTCAAAGACCTGCAGATGGTTTTGACTTCTCCTGACTTCTTCCCCAGGCAAACATTGTATCTACTGTACAGCGGTTAGCTGGCCACAGTGAACCGCAAGGCCCTCATTCCATGCTCTGTGTGTGTGTGTGTGGACCAAACCCGATGCTCTCTGCTCCCAATAATAGACTGCTAGCTGCTTGTTTGATCTGCAGCTACCCCCCCCCCTCCTGTTCAAGCCCTGCCTGCCTCAAATAGTGGATTCAGATGTCAAACGGATGTTATTTTTCTTTCTGACAATAACTAGATGTTTCTCATCTCTTGAGAGACTCCCCCCCCCCCACAACCCCGTGGCTTTTCTCTCAGCCTGGACCAGCCCTTAGAAATAACACTGACAACCTCTTATAGAGTCTCCTCGACACGTTAGGAAAAGTGCTCTGTTATTCTTTGTTTTTGATGAATAGAGTATACCCAGTATGCACCAGGAGTCCTCATATTCTTCTGTTTTGAGGAGGTTATCTGTTAGTCTATCTGGCATTGCGATCATACCTCAGAATAGGTCAACGCGTCAGAAGATTCTACTGCCCTTAACAGGATTATTTCCACTTCATCTCACTTTTCCTCATCCCCAATTTAGATTTAGCTGTATGTTTCCGACACTTTGACAGGTTAGAAGCGCTTCAGTTGCCTGTTTGTTTCACTGTCAGTTCTCTTTCCTGTCCACGATAATGGGACTGGGTGTTTTGTGCAGGGTGAGGAGCTCAGAACCTGCCAGCGTGACTCATATTTGACCCTTGTTTCCATCTAAGCGGGAGGTATGGCCCTGTCTCGCTTCCTGACCCGCGTGTCGCTGCAGTCAAAATCCAATTAACACAACCTGACAGTTTGCTCCCGGGAAGAATGATGACGAGCAGGTTTGAAGTGGAGACGGTGGCGAGAAGAAATGGAAGGGAGAAGTCGAGGGTGCTGAGTGACGACAAGCAATGGTATTAAGTGAATAGTAACAAACACATTTGTTTCCTATTGCGCTGACGTTCTGTTTTGATGTTCTGTGCTGATGTTAGCTACCACAGTTTTGCCTAGTCGTGTCTCTTTGTGTGTGTGTGTGTGTGTGTGTGTGTGTGTATTAGTGGCTGCTGACTTTATTCCATTTGATTACAGTCTGTGGGTCAGTCAGACAGGTCGCCTCCCACAGGTGAGAGCCCAGGCGACACATTGGGTCAGCGTGGAAGCCAAGAGATGCGCTCCGCCAGGTGGTAGCATTTAATTCCCCCACGTATTGATGTTTGTTTTGGGAGTGCTCCTCGGCGCTGATGTAACTCCACAACACCCCCTTTTCCAACATGTTCTGCTCTTCGGATGCAGACACTGAGCAGAGCTCTTCGAGCGTTTGAAGTTCCTAAGGAAATATGAAAGCGCATGAGAGCAGTGTGAGAAAAGGAGCTGTCTCCACTTTCTTTCTCTGTCTCCGGTAGTTTTTGTTATGCAGATCATTGGATCAGCTTTTTCCATTACCAATGTAAAAGGTAGCTTTGGATTTGCCTCCCGCTGGACTCTGCATTAAAAGTAGATGATGACTGACAGGAGAGAAAGATATCTTGGAGTGGGAAAGTGATGTCATGCACACATTTTTGCATCCCTCTCTCCTCCCCCCCCCCTCTCTCTCTCTCACACACACACACACACACACACTGCTACACAAACATGTTTGTCATTGGCATTGCAGACAGGTCATGCTTAAGCAAGCGTAGATGACTGCCAGGTGATCATGGGGGATTTGAAGAGGCTCTGGGCGTCTGTGGAGACCCGGCACGTCTCATGATGAGTTGGCCTGCGCCGCACGCTGCGGCTCATGTTTCCTTCAGTCTCACCACAGAGGCTCCGGCTTCTCACAGTGGGCAGCGAATGGGGCTTTCACTGAGGAAAGTACACCGCCTTGACATCTTCTCCCTGCCAGTCTCGGCTTTTACCGGCCGCGTGTCAAACCTTGAATACTTCCAATTGGACTGAAATGTCTTTGTTTCCTCAAGTTTTTGAGCAAAATTTAATTTTAAGGAAGGGTACTTTGCATATTTTGACCTTCTGGTTCCCCCATGTTGCATTATTTTGAAGAAATGAAAATAATCATCCAAGACAGGAATAGCCAAATCAAGATCTTTCTTCTTTATAGTCAGTTTAAAGTGGTAAGGTTGCCTCAGCTCAGTGATGTTTTAACCTCGTCGCTATGTAGAAATACACTCACAAAGCAACTGAAATGTGTCATTTGGTTGTTTTAACTCTAATAATTATCTAGGCTGACACCCTGTGGCATTGTGTCTAAGCACCACAATGGCTAATATATAACTGAAAGTGGCTGTTGTTAAACAGTAATCTGAGGTGCACTTGATCACTGTCACTAGATCTTAGGTCGAGGTGTGGAGGTACATTCATACAAAAGGCATCAACTGAGATACTGAGAGAGAGCATTTCTAACTTTGATCACCAGAAGAGCTACATACTAAAATTGGCTTTTATCAATCTTTTAAAAAAATGTATACGCCACATGATGCATGCAGTGAAAAGGCTTTTGGGTCCTTCTATTTTCCTATTCATGCACCAACATATTTGCAGCCCCTTTTGGTTTACAATAAGACTAAGAGGAGCGCCAGAGGAAAAGGCTTAGTCAGCAGGACTACGAGTGTCTATTAGCAACAATCCAACCAGCAGCCTTTCCACAAGGAAACAATCAAAACCTACATCTTTTCAATCAATCAATACGAATCAATTACATCATTTATGATCAAATACCCGCAAAGACCTGTGGATGAAAATGGGAAACGTTAATGGTTGAATAAAACTCTTGTAAACAGATATTGTATTTTACTGTTATTGCCGTATACAACAAACAGTATACTTGTTTAGTTTTTTTATGAATATACTCATCTGGATTATGAATTAATTATTTGTCTGTATCAAATATAATCAGTTATAATGTTCCCAAAATGATTTTCCCCAAGATGTTTTTTCATGCACATAAAAACTAACTTTAGCTACACTTTTGTAGTTATTAAGATTAAACATTAAATACATGAGTTAATCTAAAACCAAATCTAAAGACGTTGTTCAGTGACAAGTTTAAAAAAACAATAAAAAAAACCGACACACATTGCAAGGGAGTAGGGATGGTAAACAAAGATTGCTACCTCTGGGTACGCTCCAGTCATTTGGTTAGCAGACAGCCCGAATCCTCCAAAGAGAACTTTCACTCCCAGTGAATCAAAGTGCAGCTGAGAGGCATCAGACTGTGCTTCTCCCTAATGAAAGGCAATGTATGTGGCCGCCAACTTCACAGAGTCTCAACTGGTCCGGCTGTTAAACCTGTTATCCCAGATGAAATCACTAGGGGCGGGGGGGGGGGGAGTTGGGTGGTGTTAGAAGTGCCACCTGCATCGATCTCCCCAAAAACCTCACACCACATAAGGGCCACCTGACGGCGACAGCGCGTGGAGGCGGGGCCCGGGTTCCAGGGCCCACCAAGCCACTCGACAAACCAGCAGCGGCATTCCAGCGTGGCTCGTCGTCTCGCAGGTCATAACTCAGCCACCCGTGGCAGCTTTTATGTGGCGTTTTTTTTTTTTTTTTAGCAGCCCCCGTTCCTTCGCTCGGGCCATTTCTGAACGGGCTAATTTCTCCCAAGCAGGTGCATGTTATAAAGCCAACAAAAAGCCTCGCCACCTTAACTCGCAGAGGTTTCTGAATGGAAAGGTACGCTGGTTCTCCCTTGATATCTAATTATTACGTTGTCAATGGCTACTTTGGTTTTTAGCACTACCTGTAGGTCTATTACTCTGTCTGGACCAGGAGTCTAGACTCTAGATTAGCTCATGTTGTGATTTATGAAGGCTGCTGGAGGCATCTGAGGCACGGGGGCTTCTGGTGTGATTGTAATGCCTCATTACTCCTGTTCATAGTTAGTCATAGCGCGCTGCTCCTGGTCTGTGTCTCCCAGCACAGACAAGCGCAGGAGGACAAAATGCCTTCTGTGTCCTGCAGCGGTGAGGGCGCAGACGTCCAGGTCAAATTTAGCAGATGCACACAAACGAGCGCTCTCCTGGTGACACCATCGGAGCGCGGCTGTTACATTTGTCCACTGGCCATTTTGGCAGGCGACATCGTGAAACAAGCTGAATTGGAATAATCATTTTGGGGGCGATGAAAACTGATTTGGGAGCGGCTGCAGAATGGAAAAGTCGATCATTGTGCTCCGAGTATACATTTATATGACTTATGACGCGGATCTTGTGAATGATGTCACACACACACACACACACACACACACACACACACACACGCGCATTTTCTGCGTCAGCCGTTGTTCACCCTCAAACCGAACTTTGATTAGTGTTGATTTTATAATGAAGTAATCACTCGAATTGCTCATCGAGGTCTGAACCGAGCGGTCTGCGTAGGCAGGGTTACGGTTACCATGAGCTGTAATGGCGGGGGAGTAATTGAATGACCTTAAAATCAGCATGTGGTTGCCGCGGTCATGCTCAGCTCTGAGTTGTGGTTCGGAGGCCGTAAGAGCAGCGGGGGGAACTCATTCAGCCGAAAACAGGGCGACGCATGAACCCCCCCCCCCCCCCCCCCCCGTTTGTGAAGAAACACAGGGGTGTTTTCCAGAAAGAAGAAGAAGAAGAAAAAAAAAAGAAAAGGGTCTCTGAAGGGGATGCGAGCTGCACACGGCAACAAGCAGGCTTTATGTATTAACAGGTGTGTATTAAAAGCTCCGGACTGGCACATGATGTAATATTGTTCCACTTTTCACTCTGAAGCACGGGAGTGCCGAGGATCATGAGCCGCAAAGGTAAAAAAACACCATATTCCGTGGAGCACGGCCTATAAAGTGCGTTGGCCAGCTTTGTGGTTGACATCTGGTGTCGGGACAGTTTTATTTGGTCTCGTGGCCGATGAGATCAATGGACGTATTGAGGAGCCTTATTATTAAAGGAAATGGCATCAGGGAACACGAAGTTTGATTGACGTCTCCGTTCGGATGGAAGCTTCCATCGGCATTCAGATGCTCAGTGCTGCAGAAAAGCCACTCTGGTGTCATTTGGTAGCTTAAATCAACACCGGTTTTAACTCGAAAGTCTATATTTTGGGCTGTAACGTTCTCAAGAGGCAACCATCGCGCAATCCAAGAGTATCTGTTGATCTTTAACTCTACCATGAGATGTATGTACAGGCCAGGGCCAAGATGGTGAATGTCAGAGCAGCTGTAGATGTTTTTGGGTTGACTGAAAGACTCTATTAATGCCCGAGTTAGTCATCTGAGGAACTGAAGCTTGAGGGAGGGAAAACAGTGGGAAGTAGGGAAGGGTAGATGGATTATCAGCTCCGAGTGGATTATCATCTACTGTGGTGTGCATTCCACTGTCCTCTCCTCCCCAACCGGGCCTCGCCGATGCTCCACCGCTTCCCAGATGCGAGGAAGGATCAGTTGGTGTAACGAGACGCAGAGAACGCTGGTGTTACTGTGATTTCCGCCCCCCCCCCCCAAAAAAACAAACACTACGTTTTATTTAACCAGGCTCAGAGAAAGTCTCTTTCCATTTTCTTTAATGACCATCTAATACTCGGGACGGTTTATTGGGATCAGAGTAAAAGACAGCCGGTGCTTCCGTCGACTGCTGCATTTTGTTGCCGCGGCAACGGGACGTACAAAAGTGAAGTGTATATCTGAAAAGCATGAATGCGATATAAAGTCTGCAGTTTCTGGAGAGAGGTCTCCTATCTCTTGTGTGTCCTTATAAGGAGCCGCGTGCCCTCCACAGCTGGACATGTCGGACAGAGGCAGGAAGCCACACGCACACGCGCACACACACACACACACACACACACACACACCGATACGCAGGCCTCTTGATGTGTTTTCCTTTAACGCCTGATGAACCACGTCATTGCCATTTTCTCGTCTTGCGGTCTGCAGCTGTCCGCACAACTTGATTAAAACATTTCTTTTAGTAATCCCTGTGTAATGAAGCCCTCTCCTGAGAATGGATCTCAGTGTGTGTGTGTGTGTGTTGGGGTGGTGTGCACATGTGTGTGTTTTGGGTCAGGGGTGCTCCAGATGGGAGGAAGGGGAGGGCCGTGTGTGTGACAGACAAGAGGGAGAGTGGAGTGTTTCTTTCTATGAAGAGTTTAGGCTGTTCTGGACCGATGATTGAGAAATGCACACATGGAACACCTTTTGACCCGGAGGAACCACAAAGCTCTGAGCGGGGGCCACAAATACAGTCCTGACTCCTACCCAGAGCCAGCACAGGCGTTTAAAGGTTTTCTAAAGGTTAGACAATGGATGTCATTAGGGATTGTGGGTTGGCAGGTCCAACACAATTGTAATCTCTTAATTGCACTGGCGGAATCACAGCGGCAGATCAACACTATGAAAACATTAAGAAACAAAATACAACAAGGTAATATAAAACCTGAAGGTTAAAAAAAAAAAAGGGTTTACTAAGTAGAAGAAAAATGACTTCACGTAGTGTACATGTCGTCAATAACAGATGGCTGCCAGTTACTGTGACGCTGTTTCAGAGCAAGGACAGGTCATTTGTCATTGTTCATGCGTCGTCTCGCTGCGTCCCACAACTATTGCTTTAATACCACATTTTTGGAGAGTCCTTAATTATCGGCGTATTTCTTAGAGCTCGGACCGGATTCATAACTCCCTTGAGGTACAAGTGGTGATGGCCGCCGGGAGTCACGTGTGGCGGCTGCTGAAAGCTTTCTATACGAGAGGCTCAGCAGCAGCTCTGGTTACATTCCCCATCAAGCCAATGATGCAGTCAATGAAACAAATGACTTTATTTGAAATGGCAGAGAAAGAGAAATGAGTTGGATGTGCCATTTTCATTATTATTTCTCCTCCATAATGTTTTTCTGAAAGCTCTTTCCACCCCTTGCTTGGCTCCTCTATGTTAAAATAACATTGTTATTGAAATGCCAGCCATTCAACCCACTTGACACCCAGGTGGTAAAATGCCCCCCCCCATCACCCCCGAGTTGGCCACTTAGGTGTTGTTGTTAAGCGCCAAGTGCTTGTATGATTTATAATGTTCATTTGCGACACACTGTAGTGAGTCTTTTGTAGTAAGATAAAAGCGGAGACTTTGAGAGCTGCCCATAACTCACTCTGGTTATTTTCAAGAGGGGTCAATGACCTTGGCTTGGAGAGATGGGGGGAGGAGGGGGGGGGAATTCTGCAATACTTCAGAAAGAAAAGAAAGAGAAGGCACAAGCTGTCAGTCTTCCCTCCGTTTTCACTCCGATTCCCTCCAAAGAAGCTCTTGCAATTAAAAAACAATGGCAGTGGAACTGTTTGTGTTGGGGGGGGCGTTTGTATTGATAATTAAGGTAGGGTGTGGCGGTGAATGATTCGTAGGAACTCCAGATAACTTATCACCGGTCCCAAGACGGTGGCTCTGTTGTATCTATCAGACAAATATGTCAGCCACGTAACGGATGACATCGCCGTCGCTGCGGACTCGGGATAAGTTAACGACGAGAGAAAGTCGCACATTGATTGACTGCTTTTGTTGACTTTTTTTTGGTTTGGTTTACTGGCCTTTTGGATCTAGCCTACATTATTACGGTTTATTTTTGGTGTTGTGTTCCAGTTCCCGTGAAACATGTTCCCATCGCGGACGGAATCCACCTGCGTCGGGGAATGTCTCTTCCCTGAGGTCCCGCTGACAGACCAGACACCTCGCGCCACATCTCTCGCCGACCTCCTGTCTTTTTGGAAAAGAGTGAGGGGAATTGATTGTCTTTCGGTGGCGTACAGGATATGAGTAATAACAGAAATGAACGCTCTGGAAACTGAGCGCAGGCTCCAAGCTTGTATTCTGGGACGCTGTGTAAACCATTAGAAGCAGCTGCTCTTGGCGATATTCCTTCAAACACGGCAAGACGTTGATCTTAAAGAAGAAAAAAAAAGTGTGCTTCATGCTTGCTTTCTCAGTAGTGTCAGAACATCTGCACCAATGCCCAACATACCCAGGTTTTTTAACACGTTACTGAACATCGAAATGCGCACACACTCACCTAATTGTCTTTACAGACACCCCAACCAGCCGCCTTTTAATCAGGCTGCATTTAATTTTGTCTGTTAAAGTACAAAGCAGCAACCTACCGGTGCTGCTACCCCTCAGTTTGCTTTGGAGCTTTTCCAAATAGCTTTTTTTTAATGAGACTCCCCATGTTAGCTATTATTATTTTACCTGCAGAATAACATATGACCTGCAAGTTTGCGGTCTCTAACCTTCTCTCGGCCTGTGCTCGCTCCCCCCCCCCTCGTTCCTGCTCGTGTTTTCTGGAAGGTTTGATTATTATTTTCTCCCTTTTTGCTGGGTTTGCAGAACAAGCGTCCTACCACTAATAGATGCAACCTTTTCAGAGTTTGGTATTGGCAGCTAGTTTTTTTTGTAAGTGTTCAAGTTAGAGGCAGTTAGAGCGCCCCCCCCCCCCCACCACCACCGTAAGCCGGGGCCTCATTACTGCAGCTGAGCGTGCTCTGGCTGAACAACCTGCTGTTATTGGACTGCACGTATGCGTGCGCAGGTGTGTACACACTTGTGCTTGTGTGACAGCATGTGTGTTGGCATGCGTTGCGTGTTGGCAAACGCTAATGCATGTGTATCTTGTACAGGTATGTGCATTTTTGTGGTTGTGTGTCTGTGTGCATTTAATATGCTTGTGGTGTGTGGCCTCAAGCCCCAGCTGTGTTTGTCTAAATATAGCCGTGACCACAGTTGGACCAGACCAGGAAGCTGATTAGCCTGAGAACCAATGGTCCAAATGGATCTCAGCTATTAGCATGTGATTCCCCAGAGGCTGTTTAAATGCCAGGTACAGCAACCCGGTGCAAGATGGCTCTGACCCTTGTTCGGAGCTAACGACAAAAGATTCCGTATTGATGTATCGATATCGGATCTCTTGCCAAGTTTCTGGTGCACACGTTTTTTTTATTTGAATAATAAATAACAATTAAGTCAATTCATTTCTATGTAGTTATCCGTTATATTTAGTTTTACAAAGTTAGGAACGCAATGTTTAGCTTCAATCCTGATGTTTCCGTCCACATTACAGGATGATCCCAGTCACTTCCCCCACACTGGGACATGCAGCTTGTCAATCAAACACTGGTATCGGGGTCGAAACTCGGTATCAGGTCCGAGGTGGATTCGGTGCATCCCACGTATGTAGCCAGGGTCCTCTTTTAGGTTCCACTCATTCATTTTGATGACTAAAAATAATTTGCCGTCCCTGCTCTATGTCCAAATTTGAGCATGAACACAGAGGAAACGTTTGAGGCAGAGAGCTCCACAGCTGGCGCCAGTGCGAGCCCGGTCCAGTTCTTCGTCACTCAGTCACGGCACCAACGAAGGACAGGTGGGGGAAATGAGGCTTAATGTTGAGAAAAGCATATTTCACTGACTGAAATTAAAACACCTCATTTTTCATAGCTCCTGACTAATTTGGATTTCCTTTTTAACATATTCCTGGTGGCCTCTGTGTTTTCATACAAAAACACCTTATTGACTCAAAGGACTACCCTGAGGTCACAAACTGCCTATTCAATGAGGCACGAAAGTTCAAGCCAGGGACCTGATTTCTTAAATTATGACTCACGATCCAAATTGGGTTATGGGCCCACTTCTGGTGGGTCCTCACGATATAAGAGTGGAAGTATGCTTTAATGAGCTTTGCTCCCCAAGCTACGGACTTTGTTTCCAACATGGATACTCTACTGATCCGGTGTTTATTTCACCCTCTAAGATACATGTTTCAGTGGAGTTGTTTGTTGTTGCTGCTGCAGGTATAAGTACTTACATTTTTACCTCTTGGGAGACTTTTTGTTCCCCCCAGAGCCTTTGTGGTAACAGTGGAAGAGCCGGCTGCCAGAAAGCTGTTTACCATGTTGCAGCAAGAAACACTGTCTGTGCCAGCTACTTAATGAAATCCGATGAGTGTCTGGCTGTCCTCACATCCCGCATTCCCAAAACACCCTAATGAGAGTTTCTGCTTCTCATTTAGCTCTGAAGATCCAAGTCGCTGTACGCAAGCAGTTGGGCACAATATAATAAAAACAGGTGCACAATTAAAGTTTTTAGACGACCGCATGCACATGACAGCTCCCCCGAAACGCCATAAACACTGGAATAAGCCAACAAACTTTCATCCCTTGCCAGTCCTCTCATTGAAGTGGCTTTGCAGGCACATTTGCTCTGCATGTGGGGGACATTGTTGTTGCCGGAGTCGCCTTCGCTTTCTTTTGTTCCGCGGCAATATGTGCTACACGTACGCGCACACACACACACACACACACACACACACACACGCACACGCACGCACGCACGCGCGCGCGCGGCCACACAGTCACACGCACACACACACACACACTCACACGGTCACACGCTCACATGGACACTCACACGCACACATACACGCTCACACACACATGCTCACACTCTCCCATACACACATGCTCACATGGACACTCACACGCGCATACACAAACACGCTCACCCGCATACACAAACACACACATACGCTCACGCGCGCACACAGTGACACGCTCACACACACACGCACGCACACACACACACGCTCACACACACAAGCTCACACACTCCCATACACACATGCTCACATGGACACACTCACATTCTCACACGCACACACGCATACACAAACATGCTCACCCGCATACACACACACACACACACATATACGCTCACACGCACACACAGTGACACGCTCACACACACACGATGACACACTCACACGGTCTCATGCTCACACGGTCACACTCACACGCGGTGACATGCACACACAGTGACACGCATACTCGGTGACACGCACACACAGTGACATACACGCACTCACACGGTCACACTTACACACACGCGCTCACACGGTCACACATACACACACGCGCTCACACAGTCACATGCAGTCACACGCACACACGGTGTCACACACACACGCTCACACACACTAATAGTGGGTGAGGCATGACATGGCATTGTTCACCGGTGTGCCAAACGCACCACCTGTTTCCAGGGAATACAAAAAACAAAACAACTTCAAAAGTTCACAGGTTTGGGACTTTCTATCAGCCTTTGTTTTCCATACGTCCTTCTTTTAAAGCTCTCTCATGCCACCACCCCCCCCCCCCACACACTCTGAGACAGCAGGCAGTTAAGAACTCTGGGGCCCTGCCTTACAGCTCGTGTCACCCCGCAGAACCACCCAGGAGCAGTGAATAAAAGGGAAAGATAAAGACACACGGAGGGCCGGAGAGAGGGAGGGAAGCTGAGGAGTTAAACGATCCCCTGCGATACAAAACCCACGCTCTGAATTGGGGACCAGACCGACAAAGGACGTGTGATCAGATGAACGCTGGCGCTTGTTCCTGAAGCGCCGCTGGGATTAGTCACGGTTGTATTTGTTTCACCTGAAAGCTCGGCGTCGCCCTTTTGCTTCCATTACTATATTCAATTCAATGTATTTTGTATTGCTCAAATTCACAAATGACAAATTTGTCTCAGAGGGCTTTACAAAATGTACACATAGGAAATCCTTGGTCACAGAACATCACAGTCTATATATATACTATATCATATGCACACACACACAGACAAACTTAGAAATGTCAGTCCTTGAAAACACCAGTTGAAGAACCTCTCTGAACAGAAGAGAGGAGTGGAACCAAACTTGTTTTGCAGTGTTTGGTTCAGGCTCCCCGGGTGTTGTTCCTGTGAACAGAGGGACGCAGAAGGAGGGAGGGACAGACAGAGAGAGAGATGAGAAGGATACAGATCGGTAGTCATGACGATGAGAAGTGCTCTATCACTCTCGATGCCACACCTTGGTGTGTGTGGGGTTAGGGGGGGTAGGGGGTGAATCCCTTCCTTCTTTCGTTTCTCATGTCACGGACAGGATCTCAAGAACCGAGGAGCCATGACTTCACAGCATCGATAGGAAAAGAGCCCCGGAGACCCGATGCAGGGATTTTTAGTGTGTGTGTGTGTGTGTGTGTGTGTGTGTGTGTGTGTGTGTATGTATTGACTGTGTGTGTGTGTGTGTGTGTCAGATGATAAATGAGAGCATGGTCCACTGAGGTTGTGATGGACAGGGGCCTGGAGGACTCCATCCGACTGTGCTGTTACCTCATCCCCCTGAACGCTCAACTCATCAGTTTGTCACACACACACACACACACACACACACACACACACACACACACACACACACACACACACACACACACACACACACAGACTCTCTCCCTCCACACTCTTGGAGACAGATGAAATGTTAAATGCGTAGAGATTCTTTTTCGGGCTCGGGTTTCTGGGCTGCACATCCCTTCACATAAATCATCATCACAGTTTTTGACGGAGGGGAGAGAGAGAGGGGTCGGCGCGGCAAAGAGGCAAACTGAGTCCTACCTGCCAAGTGAGTAAGGAAAGCTTGGCTCGCTCTCGGTACTTGTTCAACTTGCTGTACCTATTTGGCCCCTCGTGCTATCAATGAGCTGTTTTATCTTGATGTGACATTGGTGGATTCATGGAAGTCATGAACCATTCGTTTCCACCGGAGTCCATTTCATTAAGTGTATTCTGGCACTTCAGTGCGAATCTCCTTTCTTTAATTCATTGTCGTCCCCATGTCCTGACTTTCTCTCTCTCTCTCTCTCTCTCTCTCTGTGTCTCTTTTTCTACCCCTCATCTAACACTGTCTTTCTTCCTCTAAATGTCCCCCTCTCGCAGGAGCAAAAGGTCTTCCGTCCCTACCACAGAGTGCATTTTTGAGCTCCCCCACTTCGTCGTCCAGGCCACGAGGGCCCAGACGCTTCTGCTCCAGGCGATCTGTCAGAGCTGGACCCACAGCGTGGTCAACGGAGCCCCGTCGACCCTCAGCGAAAGCCTGCTCCGCGAGGTGTACAAAGCTCCAGGTAAACAGCGTTCGACCTCAACTTGGCTTGGAGCCAGCGTGACCTGTTACTTGTCCCCTTATCTGCATGTGATTCACTTGGAGGTAGTTGGGGAAATCTGTGCGATGATGAGTCCATTTTGATATTTTGACATGTGTGAGTGACCCTTCCAGCCGTGCTGTGCGGTCGCCATCCAACAAGACTGATTCGGTGTGTGAAGAGGAAGGGAGCAGATGTATCATGGAGGCTGGGTCTTTTTTTCTTTCTTTTTTTCAGTGCATGCTTTTTAAAAAAAAAATGTTTATTGCTTTGCATAACAATGGGCTTGTTGTGTTTTTCCCAGTTGCACTTGTGATTGCAATAAACATTCTGCAACGGCAACTTGGCAATGTGAAAGAAAAAATACAAACGCAGAAAATTAATGCCGCCTTTAGCGGCTCATTCTGTATTCCTCTCCCGACCAGACAAGCCACGTCACTTTGTTCGTCTGGTCTCTTTTAAGCCATTGGGTTAGAAGTTAATGCGTTCATCATTGTAGTTTCATGAAGTACATTTACTGTCCTTTGTTTGTTTAGTCCTCCATAAAGTCAAGCTTGTTTCTCTGTACCACCAAAGTGTCAAGAGCAATATATGGAACCGGCTTGAGCTTAAAAGGATTTGACTCGCTCATGAAAAATGTTTTACACTTCTTTTTCATGTGCCAGACATCATTTGACCCAAACCAAGTCAACTTGATAGGAGCTAGTTAGCTATGGGAAAATTGGCCGCAGACTCAATACCAGGAACGCAAGCACATAACCAAAACTGTAGGTCTCCTGTGCCCAGTGTGGGGTAGTGGAGCTGCAGCCAAGGGGCTGCTCAGTCTGAAATGGGTTTCACGCTTCGTGTCACCTCGGAGGCCTTAATGGTCAAAAGATACATGTTGCCCCTTGTTAATGAAAGGGAGGGGAGCCTGAATTCCATAAAACAGTAGCGTTTCTCATGACGGTAGCATCTGGACAGTCCTCAGGAGGGCCAGGGATTTTCCAACTCATTAGGATCATGTTGTTTGGTATGCCGTCAACATTCTCTCTCGGGCCGAGCCGGCCAAGCTACCTTTTTTTTTCACCGTTGCGCGGACGCCAAAAAAATGTATGAAACCGGTCTCCCGTGGAGTGAAGTCAAATATTCCTCTCCCCCTCACTCTTGCCTCGCTCTTGGAACGCGGCTCGAATAGAAACGCGGAGAAACATTTGCACATCTGGTCTGCGTGCTGGCAGGTTAGAAAAAAAAAAAAAAAGAGCAGCGCAGGAGAAAGAAGAAAAAAAAAAAGAGTTTGGGTTTCGCAGGCAAGAGAGTGAAGGGGGGGCGGGGGGGGGGGGGAATAGGTGATGTGTTGTGTAAGTATATGTTTTGCGGGGGGAAAACCTTCTGCAATAATTCCTACGATATAACCAGAGATGTCTGGTGGCGTATCTGCTTTTGAAATTTGCGGTGACACTCATGGGCCTTAAAGAAGATGTTAGCTGTCCCGATCCCTCTCAATCTCCGGGACCGTGACAGCTTGAGTGCTCGGAGGAGAAAAAGGAAAATGAGGAAACGTGAGATGAGGAGCAGAGGTAGCGGAGTGAGCTGTTGTGAAAACTGTGCTCTTCCCGTGCACCCGGTAAAGCCTCGCTGCACAGCTCCGGCTCCTGTGGGCCGCACTCTGTGGGGTCACGATGGGCGTTTGTTTGTCAACAAACAAAGCAACAGGCAGAAAACAGGCAGGCAGTTCTAGTTACTTTTACATCCTTGAAACCTACCAAATGACGGACACAGGGGACTGCGCTGTTACAAAGCAGACCACTTACTTCCATACGGTAAAAAAAAAGAACAAAATGGCTGCAATCTTAGCGTTGGCGGATTCAGATCTAGATCCAGATTTAAGTCCTGCGGTCGTTTGTTTGTTCTTGTATCACCCGACCAGCAGTCATCAGGACACACACACACACACACACACACACACACACACACACACACTGAGGCCAAACACCCAACATGGCATACTAAAGCTGTTCACTTCCATGTGCCTTTTTTTTTTTTTCTTCTTCTTCTTTTTTTTTCTTCATTCTTTTAGGAATTTCTCCTCCCTCGTAGCCGTTTGATGTCACAAGGTTTTGCAATAGTGGAAGGTGTTTCATATCGAGGTCTAGCTGATAACACAGATGGTCAGTGTCCTTCGCGGGGGAGCCGTTTCGGGTATAAGATTTCATTCCCTGTCCAAAAGGAAATTCCGCGATTCAGCATGGAAGGAGGGTGGGGGGGTGGACTCAACAGCGTTTCGGTTTTAATCTCAAGGTACTGACAGGCCGTAAAAAGGTTCTTCAAAGTAATTGGTGGACTCCGATTAAAAGCAACAGTCAAGAGACTTAAAATCATTGCGGCCGACTGGAACACGTCCACCAGGACTTGTAGGACTTGGGGGAGTCGCTGCGCTTGCTCGGCGGCTTGCTGACCGAGCTTGTGCAGCGAATGCCCGCGTGGGAAGATGTTCGTGAAGGCAGAACAACTCGGTTTTGTCACACAACAGTCCGTAGGATGGCGTTGATTTCCCACGCTCCCGTCTAGTGAGTCTTCCTGCGGTGACGCATCATTCCAGCAATCTCCCCTCTTTTGCATGCCGGTGAAGCTGGTGTTGTGTTTTATTGGCGAGCTCCGCCTGCGTCGTACTTCAATGTGTCTGCTGGGACTCGATGTCTCGTAAAGAAGGTTTCGTCATATGCGTTTGATTTCAAATCAAAGCAGTTTATAGAGGGTTTGATTTAGATGTCGTTTTGTATTTATTTGTCATTATTATCTCCCCAAGATCGTGGTACATTTTGTAAACAGAAAACAATAATAAGGCAACTTTAATGAAATCTTCTCAGTAAAGAAGTACAAATGAACACGGCTTACATGTTGTACTACTTTATCCTCTGCAATGCCGTCATCATTTCAGGTTTAAACATTAAAAAGAAGCGTTATTTTGTCGTATTAGTGTTTTTGCTTCTCCTTACTAAAACCTGCTCTTTCTTTCTCTTTAATGTTTTACTCTAGTCCTTTCTCTCCATCTTTTCTGAGCAATTACATTCCACCAACTTTTTATTTCCCCTCCTTTGACTGCGTAGACATTTCTTTTCCGTTTCTCCTCTCCTCCTGCGTGCTCCCTTTTGTTTATTCTTCCCAGGATGCTTTTTGTGGTTTCTCAGCAGCAGCAGTGGTAATAGCAGTAGAGAGGTGCCTGTAATTCCTGCCCTTCCATCGCTCCCAGCCACTGCTAACCTCAGATCCAGCAACACACACTGACCACAGTGACCTCCCACGCTCCCGGTCCGCATGCACTCGCGTGTGAGTGTACGCGGTGTGTAGCGAGGCTAATGTCGCTGCAGTGCATTACATTAGCCCAGAATCTTGTAGAAAACAGGTCAAACTATGCATATGAATGCCTTTATTCTAAAACAATGCATGAGAAATGCAGAGTGTTACGTATGCTTGACACCAGGCCGGGATGCTCTACACACTCATTATAAAAGTTGCCTGTCCGTTCCTTTCAAACGCAGCCAGTGGCAGAAGTGCTTCATAGCACTAGTCCCCGCTTGCAATATTTGTGGCGGAGCAATATTGATTGTTTTTATATCACGGGCATCCTCCACACGGACTACATAATGACAGAGTGACTACATAATGATAGGTCAAATCTGTGTTGGGTCTGTTAGCCATGTCAGAGTGACAGCTACAGTATGCACCAGGCAAAAAGGAGGTGGAGTAGAAAGTCAGCCCAGTGCTATTAACTTTCTACACTCCACGCTTTTCCCCTGCAGAGCAGTGAGTCTTGATCCATGCACTTCCCTGTTTTAGTGTCTTGCGAAAGGCTCGCGTTTTGAAACACAAAAGATCAAGGTCATTTAAACGAGCATAACATTGGCATTTCCACCACTGATGGATTCCGCTTTAATGCAGCGACCACAGCTGCTTTCCTGGCTACAGAGCTCCGCGGTGGTCTGTTGTAGGACAAGAGGAGGGGCAGGGGGGGGTAGTAGTAGAAGTTGGTTGGTGGTGGTCACCAGACGTGCTCTAGATGATTGCTGGGTGATATACGAGCTGTGACATAACTTCAGCGTGACAGATATAGGAGGGGGAGGGGTGGTGGTGGTGGGGGGGGGGGGCAACAGAGGAAGAGAGAGAGTGAACAATATAATGAGCAAAATGAAAAATGAAAGTCGGAGGGAAAACGAGGGTTGAAGGGAAAAGAGTGACAGGGAGAAAATAAAGCGATTGAGAGCGAGGGCTGGACCTCAGTGCCCTGACACTGGCCATTGGTTTTCTTCATTAAACCCAGCTTTTTGCACCTAATTGAGTGTCCGGTTGGACATGCACACACGCATGCATCGAGAGATGCGCATATGCACAGATGCATGGCCATCTCCATCTTTAGCGAGTCCCATCTGTGCTCCTGAACTCGCGGCGTACGATTCCATTTATCGCGACCGGAGGCATGTTGATGATCATATTCATGCTCTCACTCCGTATCATTATTATGAGGGGGATGGGACGGCCGGGAGGAGAGGGGTTGGGGGGAAAACAGGCCGCTCGAGGTTGCGTCAAGGAGAATTATTTAAATGTTTATTTTTTTTTCCTTCACACTGATATTTCCCATCGCTTGGAAACAAAACGCGGCCTCCTAGAAGGCCATGTCAACAACAGTCCCTATGAAAAAAGAAGCTGCTCCTGTCATGGCCGGCGGTTCACATCCTTGTGATCTCCGACGCCCCCCCCCGCCCCCCTAAGTCGGTAATAGCTCTTTGTTATTGTAGGGGGAAAAGTGTCAATTTTCATATCGCTCTGTCATCTCCGTAAACTAATCCCCGGTATGCGTTGTCTGGTCCCAGAACGTACCCGTCTGTCTCTCCTCCTCTCTCTGCCCACAATGCAGCTGGTAGCTGGTAGCAGAGTCCTGCAGCTTTGCCCTGTCATATACGGGGGCCTGTACACTTAGCTCATGGAGATTGTTTTGCTAGTCCTTTTTCATTGTTCCACAATGAAAGCGAAAGAAGGACGGAGTTTTTTTGTGTGTGCCCCCCCCACCCCCCCACCCGCCCACTCGCTCTGCGGTTGTCACAAATGTCAGTAAGGAGATGGGAAGCCTAATGAAAACCCTGAGATGTCTGTTTCAGCATGCCCCCGCCCCCCCCTCACTCAAGTCCCCGTGCTTCTTTGAAGAGGTAACTTATTGGTTTCGAGGAGACATTTTTGCCTGTCTACTTGTCTGCTTCACGGATTGACATCGGGGCAGGAAGAAAGCAGGGAGGGAGAACGGCAAGAGAGTCTGTGGACGCAACCTTATTTCTGACATTAAAAACACATTGTGTCAGCATCAGAGACGCGATAAATAAATCTCGGTTGGGAACATGAGACGGTTCTTGTCAATGAAAACTTCAATGAGCCACAGACGGCCCTCGCTCCACTCCTGGCAGATTTGCGATGATGTTTTAAGTCGATCCAGACACGGCCCTTCCTCCTTTTTCCTTTTGTCTTCCCGAAAAAAAAAAAAACTCTCTGCTCTTTCTCCGTCGCTCGCTTCGGTCCCGAGCTAACGAGAGAGGCCAAAGCGAAACAGGAGTGACTTGGGTTTTGGGTCGTCCCACAATTGGACATCAGATTACAGCGATATTTCGGTCTTTTAATTGGACGAGAGGAACAGAAAAGGCCTCAGGTCTGCACCTCTATTAATAAACATCTCAAGTTCATTTTCGCCAAACAAGCACACACACACACACACGTACACACACACACACACGTACACACACACATATATATATATATATATATATATATATATATATATATATACAGTGTTTTTACAGTGTTTTCTCCCCCCCGTTTGTTTAAAAATAGTAGCCCACTTTTCTGTCACGGGAATAAGATGGGATTCCACTCATGATGGAGGATCCCATTGCAGGATCTGGAAGCCTGGAGTTCGGCTATAGTTTAAATTTCTGCTCCCCTATCGGAGTCATTGATGGTTTCTCAGAACGCTCCACTTACCACTAAATCCAATATGCCATTGGCACTACGGTTACAGCACTTCCATTGGCGGTTGATCTCAAAGATCTACAGTGCTTTTTAGAAACCTGGAGGACCATTGTAGTCGAGTGGGGCGGATTAGCTGGCCGAGTTTGGGTAGAACAGGTTTAAATTAATTTAGAGCTGGAGCACCTTTTGGGCTTCTCTCCTCCAGCTTCAAGCACAGAGCTGGTGGTCAACAGGAAAGAGGCCGAAACCCCCTCTGGAGACCCAGACATGTCCAAAGAATGCTCCTAAAACCGATAAATCTCTTAAATGCTTAATTTGTAATAAGCCCCGATTCGGAATATTCAAAAGGAATAGGATTTTTACATGAGCCACGTCAAAGTCAGAATTTTGTCATATTCAAAATAAAAATGGAATATGAGTGTGCATGTAAACAGTCAATGTGTCATCAATAGATGTACAGTTATAGTCTGGTATTCATAATTGTATTGTATATTATAGGGATGGCTTTGCATTTATGCATTTTACAGATATTAGGAGGTTATCATTTTTTATTTTTTTTTTCATACCGAATTACTTAATGGTGTAAAGAGTGAGGGATAAGGACTGGTTTATATATTGCATAGAGTATATGATAAATAAGTGAAAGAACAGCTTATTTGACAAGTTATGAAATGGCTTAACAACACGTTTAAGAAGTCCACGTATGCACAAAGCAGTGAGCGTAACTGTGACATAAAACAAAATGCTCAGTGGAATGGGCTTTAAAGCACCCACAGCAGAGGACCCAAATAAATGTGTTTGTATTTATGTCATCTGATCATATCTGCAGCGCTCGGCTCCCCGCCGTGTGCCAAGCGTCCCCATCTAAGGGTGCCGACCGAGCACATAGCTCCGCGGCGCCAGGCCATAACTTTCCACGGCAGCAACCGAAGAAGTAAAGAATGAAACGCGTCTTGGCTACCGCCCACACACAGACACAGGTCTGCCCCTGCGAAGACGGTGGAACATTGATACACAAGAGCTCTCTCTACCTTTTGATTTCTCTTTTAATGCAGTTAACTCTTGAGAAAAGAGAGTGAGCACGCGCGCTGTGTGTGTGTGTGTGTGTGTGTGTGTGTGTGTGTGTGTGGTGTGTGTGTGTGTGTGTGTGTGTGTGTGTGTGTGTGTGTGTGTGTGTGTGTGTGTGTGTGTGTGTGTGTGTGTGTGTGTGTGTGTGTGTGTGTGTGTGCGTGCGTGCGTGCGTGTGTGTGTGCAGTCACAGAGTCAGCGAGAGGGAGAGCAGTAATCCAGAGTTACGTTTCGGTGACGGAGGGGCTGGTTTTAGTGTCATTAGCTGCGGTCTGTCGTTTCGAGCATCTCTCTCTCTCTCTCTCTCTCTCTCTCTCGCGGTGGAACCACACTGGCATTCCACCCTGGCTGCGACTTCAAAGTCAGAATGCCCCCGTTTCTTGCGCTAACCAAATTTGTCAGGGCAGCATTAGGAATCTGGGAGATTGAGAGGCAGGCCCTCTCATCCAGAACTGTGTTTTAATGGCCTATCTCACCGCTGACTAATCATCTCTCTTACAAGTGGCAAACGCGGGAATCCTCCATGTCACAGCACATGTTTCTCTATCACACCCCACACATCTGCCCCCCCCCCCCTGTTTCGCTCTTACTCTCTCATCGTTCTCACTTCTTCTAAAACTCTTTCACTCGGTTTAGCTCTGCAGCCACCCCCCACCCCCACCTACCCCGTCTCTCCCGATCCCCACCGCCTGGGCCCATTAGTGTTGGCCAAATTGCTTCCGCATGAAGACTCCTTAATTGTGGTAATTCGGTGGCAGAGAGAACCAAGGGTTTGAATGTGCGGAGAACATGTGTCACTGCTTTAGTGGGCAGACGGAAAGGCAGGCAGCACCTGGAGGGGATGGTAATCATGGAAATTAGACCCCCAGCCTCCGCTGCCACCAGCACTTACACCCCATCACTGTCTTAATACCACCACCACCACTGTAACAGGCAGCATACCCCACCACTCTAACCTCTACCCTGTGTGTGTGTGTGTGTGCGTCTGTGTGTGTGTTTATTTTCAAACACTTGTTTTTGTCGTGAGAACTTTCACACGGGCTGCACATTTTTAACGTGGCGGAAAGGCGGCGTCATCTTGTTGCGTAATGAGCTAAATTCAAGCTAAAAAAAAAAATGAAAAGTGCGATATGAAGGTGTATCAACCAACTGAGCGCGGGAACGGAGCGATTCGAAAAGTACACGATGGTGTGTAACGACAGGGAGGCTCAGTAGAACCGAGCCACAGCAAACATGAATAGCCTTCCTTTTAAATGCACTAATAGTGAATCGGGAGTTATTTTCCTGCGAGGAAGGCGGGGTTAAAGAGAAGGCTCATGGCTACGGCAGAGCAACGATAAATCGGGGGTATCTTTATCAGAATTACTCAGAAGTTACTCTTTTTTTTTCTTTTTTCTTCATGCACCGCTAAGCAGCTTGCATAAGAATAATCGGGGCCCTGCCTCCAATGCTGTGGCCACTTCTCTTGATACGCGGTGTGTATCCGATCCACTTCTACCTTTTCGTATCATTCACAATAAAAGACGTAGACACACACACACCGGTAATCAGATTGCACTCAGAGCATTTCCTTAAGAGGAAACTCAATAAGATAGTTTACAGTAGCTTCGGCTTGTAGAACACTTGACCTCAGACAGACTGCCAGACGCGGCTCTGAGGTCAACAAGATCCCGGTAGTCGGTCCTCCGCCTGTAAACCCATTCAAACCTTTCATTGAAAAAGTGCTGCAACTGTTGCAAATTTGCATCGCTGCCGGGATTAGTTATTTTGATTTGAAACATTCATTAAACATCTCTCCTCTGTGTCTGTTGCTGTAGAATAATTGGCTGATGGAGGTTTTCTGCGTACTATACTATTTATACCAAACTGTGGCAGCGGGGCTCCGTGTGAGCTTGTTACGCTTTATTTAGCAACGGTAGCTAGCTATCGCTGCTCATGCACTGCCCAGTTCCTCTTCCATTTATTGACAAAAAAACGCCATTTGAAAAAGAAGATTGCTGCTACCTGAAATATAAAATGCATCGCCGCCTTGTGTGTGCAGTTTTCCCTGCTCACACCATTAAGTTTAAGGCCATCGGATTGACTGCAACGGCTTTCATTTATTGACCCGAGGCGGATTTTTTTTTTTTTGACAGTTGCTGATAGAAAGTAGCAATTTTTTGTTTCCGTGAAAAAAATGTCACAAAGTCTCCCCCACCCATACGAATCCTCTTCTGGCGGTGTGTCAATGAGATCTTGCGTCTCCCCTGCAGACCCGTGTTCACCCGCTCTCGTCTCAGATTTAACTGCGGGACCAAAACCCCACTACTGGTTCACCTTGTCTGCTTTCCTGTCCCGCTTCTCTCGGGCATGTGTCTGTATTTTTTTTTCGATGTGTGTCAGTGCTGGGCCACGGCGCCAGCAGACCTCCTGCCTCCTACTTACTTGCTTCTACTTCAGCCCTTCCTGACTTAGGAGAGACAGTTATTGTTTCTGCATCAGCACTTAATGGCTCAGCTGGCTGCTTTTGGGTCTACCCAACTTGTCCATGTCTACCTCCCTTTCTGTCAGCCCCCCCCCTGCGCCTAGCTGCCGTGGGCCCGTTGCCAGACTTGGAGCTTTTAGCACTTTAGGTTCTCTTTTCTTTCCCTGTCTGTCTTTGTCTCACTACTTGTCCATTAGGGCTTGGCGATAGTGTACATCCTCTTGTCAGCTGATCGTCATTGCATATAAAACGGATCCCTAAGGCATTAATACGTGCCGGGGGTCCGCTCGCCTGGTAAAGCAGGGGAACTCTTCACTCTTGACTCTAATGTGACGAAGTGGAGACGAGGTGTTGTACCTTGAGTGAGAACACATGGTTTAATAGCTGATTCAGACACATGCTGCACCTTCTTATCTTTCTATCTTTAGTATTAAAGACAGTTAAAGGTTTTGCATCAGCTTGTTGTCTAAAAAGTTTAAGAACACGCATTTTAAAAAACCTCTTTCCACACAGGAAGGAGGGACTTCGTCCTTCGCCCTTCCTCATCTTGCAATATTTCAGTATTCTCATCCCACGTACCCTCCTACAACGGTACAAGTAACTCCTCATTGTTCGTGCATTTCTCTTACAAAGCCCAGCAAAACTACACTACGCAAGTTATGTGACAAAAGAAATCAACGTTGACTTCTCGTTGGGAACGAACAGCGGTTGTTGGACACCGTGTGAGCTTTTGCTTTCGTGATACTTCCTGAGCATCTCATGCAGGTGTCCTGGCTTAATTGATTCAACATAACAACATTAAAAAAACATTTTATTTCCAATTTCCAGAGCATTAGAAGTGAAACTTACTGAGTATTTCTGAGTCATTCTAATCAACAAGGCCGACACCAACACAGTGTGTCCTGTTTTTTTAAAGGGTCTGGTCTGGCGTTACTGGGCAGACAGCTTTCCCATACCATTCCTCAAAGCAGTGAGAGTAGGACATGTTGGAATGTGTAAAACATGGCGAGTCTGCAGATGTCACACACACACCGAGACATGTGCACGCCGACTATTGAGGTATGCAGAGAGCAAAAAAAAGGCAGCTCTCACATCCCATATTGCCCCATCCATGTGTGCTTCTCTCTTTTTTAAAAATCGGTTCCGTCTTTCTTTTCCTTTCTGTCCCCTCAGTACTTCTTCACTGACTTTCCATCACCTCCTTCTATTTTCCACACTCGTTCACGGCGGCCTAGGATGGCAAATCCAGCTGCCCACAGTTTGCCCTCGCCGTGTTTGATGGAGTGCCGTAGCCTCTGGCCCCTAGCTGTGTGTTTATGTACTTGCTGCACCTGCCCTTGCTTGAGAAGTAACAGCACCACACACATCCACTCAATCACACACACACACACACACACACACACACACACACACACACACACACACGCATATTGCATACATAAACCAAAGCGAATACCACTGTTAAGTCGACAAACTACCAACCCCTGTGTTTTACCCTCTCCCTGCGTACCTCACTTTTTTATTTTTATAGTCTAACAGCTGTACAAAACATTGTCCAGAGCCCCCCCACGCAACCACCAACCACCCCAGCAGGTGCACCGTGCCCTTTTGGACATCTACGTGGGCAATGTGGGATAGCGATACCCCTAGTTCCATTTATCAAAGAGTAAATAGAGCAGGGGGGGGGGGGCGGGCGGCCCCTGTTGTGTTCCAGATTGATCTTGCACTTTCAACATCTCCATTTTTCCTGAAGAAAGAAAGAAGGGCTCAAGGGAGCAGACAGCGGGCGTGGAGGCCTACTCATCACTGTTGCCACCATTTCTCCTTCAGGACCGGGTCTGGATACCCGCTCTCCACCATATTCTGGGTACTTTAAGGGTCATGTGTTTTTAGGTTCACTACGCGCACTCGATAATAAAGCCAAATGTCTGGTGCAATACTTTTATGCCATATGTATGTAAGCTATATTGTTTCCAGGCAGGGCAGCCTCGCTTTATGGAGAGCCTATGTCTTTTCTCTATCTCTCCCTCTGGTACTGGATCACATCAAATAACCCGAATGTCTCCACGTGCATGTTTGAGTTTGCACATAAAAATAGTTAATATGGTCACTCTTTCTTTCTGTAATATCATTGTGTAAAAAGATCAAAACAAGGCAACATGTATCATCCCAAAATATTGGATAAAAAAAAAAAGTAATCTAAAACACTGCTTTAACTGTTCTCTGAAACAATATTTGTGCTTGTATGTTCGATGACGACAACAACAACAAGAACAACAAAACACAAATTCCTCCTCGTGGTCCTAAATTCTTTAACGGATTAATAATTTTGACAGTAGTATAACTTTCTTAAACCGTCATTTAAGGTATGTGTAGGCTTTACCTATCCCTTAAAAACACATTGGCATTTCTGCACGCCCCCGTACAGTAGAGCTGGAATAATCCACCAGATCTACACTTCACATGGAACATCTGTCCTGTAGAGAAGCAGGAAACGTGAGCCACAGAGCACCGCTCTGTTTGACCTGCAGATACATTAAGGGGCAGGCGGGGAGACACGGGGAGGGTTATTAACATCCCCATCTTCCATCTGGGCTGATGGAGGGCCTCTCAGACAGCAGGTGAAGAGGTTGCTGGGTAATTTGTCTGAGAGAGAGAGAGAGAGAGAGAGAGGAGGGAAGTCAGTGGTTAGTGATTTTAGCAATTGGCAGTAATTCTCCAGGTTAAAATGTGCTTTGTATACACGCAGGTGTCTACTTGAGTCCACACTGCCTGCTGTTTTACATTTAGACTATCATTCCAACTATTAGCTGATTTGGGAATATCAACTGCAAACCGAAATATGATGTGCACATTGTTGTGTTAAAAACAACCTTCCCAACCAAGTAAAAGTTTGAGTTGTAGTGATTTGATGGAACCGACAGAGGAAAGAAAGGGGGGGGATAAGTGGGGAACAGGAAGACTTTATTTAGACGAACCGTAAGACAGGAAGTCAGAGAGCAAGTGGATGTGGATGAAAGAAAACGTCAAGACCAGCTTCTTCTTCCTGGGAGCTTCAGGGAACTGTTGCCAAATAATGAACTTGTTTTGCGTCCATAGCCTCGCCAGTAGTCGGTACATCCCCCGGTGTCTGCGTGCTTAATTTGTTCTTCCTCAGCTTTCCTGTATTTGTGTTTACGTTTGATGTTGGAGCTCCTCTCTCTCCCCACCGCTGTGTGACCTCAGTCAGAGAGTGCTGCGGACACTTGTAGAAAATGAAGTGCTATTGCTGTAAAAAAAAAAAAGGAGTGTGGGGGAGGGGATTACTGTGAGAAGCGAAGCCTCACTGGAACAGGTGATGTAAGAATTGAATGTGCTCCCTGGAAGAATGCAGCATGTGATGGATGGGGCTTCCTCTCCTCTCTCAACAGGCGCTTTGGCACCGGACGCCCCAAAACTCCACAGTATCTCTTAGCCTTCCAGCCATTCCTCTCTCCCTCCTCTTGTTATGTGTTTGAAATAGCCTCTCACCATAGAAATAACATTGGCATATCATAATGACGAGTCTGTAATCCATCCCCCCCCCCCCACACCACCACCACACTCATTCCCCACAGTGCAAACGGTTTCATTTTGAAAGATGGCAGACGGTAGGGTTCTTCCCCACTGGGCTGCCATTAAGAGGACTAATCATAGAGCGAGGAGCACTGGAGGCTCCCTGTGATGTAATGCTGCTGTTAGGTGAGTTGTAGTTGACACTAAGCTGGATGCTGATGTGACTGCATTGGATATTGTTTTGGAAAGATATATCCTTTATATTGGCCCATTACTCGCAGTCCTAATAGTTCCTGTTATTCAACTGAAAGTCACTCAACCCAGTAGATTTAGTGGGAACTTGTAAAACATTTAGAACGGGCACTTTAAGGTTGTTTTTTTTTGTTATGTCTTTTCTATACCCTTGCTGGGCTCTTTTTTTCATACAATATGGCTGTTGAGACTTTTTGCCGCATCTAAAAGTCATCCGTCATCAGCAGTGTTTGTAAATCAGACCCTGTCGGCCTGTACTCGCAGGTAAATACCCACATGGAAGTGAAGCACAAGGTCGTAAACATTTCAAATGTATTAAAGACTGACGGAGATCGTAGCAGGACTGAGGTGCCGGGCGCTGATGACGGCGTATCACGCATCAGAGTGAAATGTGTTATTTATTTATTGTAGCTTTGGGGGTCTGTTAATTCATGTTTAACGGCGTGTACTATAATACATCAAAGTGTTGTTGTCATTATGGTATGGAGACTACACCAACAGGTTAGCCTTGGAAACAGAGGGCCACCGCAAGTATCCCTGCGAGCGTGGCGATCAACGCAGCACCCTCCGCCGGGTGTTGGTGATACCAGCGTTCCTGGAGCACCTGGTTTCTCACAGAGAGAGAAAGAGAGAGAGAGAGAGGGGTCAAGACCAATTAAAGGCCAATCAAGTGTTAAACGAAGCCACGGCAGCAGTGTCTAAACCTCCCCGGACTGCACTTCATTTTCACTCTGTTTGTGTGTGTGTGTGTGTTTTTTTTCTCTTCTCAATTCTTTATTAGGTGTGAAGTCTCCGGGCCCGTCACCGACCCTCGAGGGCTCCGTCCAAAACCTGGAGCTGAAGCTCTGCAGCCGTGCGACGGTGAAATGCGCCTCGGGAACCGTGGGAGCCGTAAAAGTGTGTGCCAGGACCCCAGGTGTGTGCAGCTGTGCCCTGTTAAAACTTTACTGCCTGTGTAGGAGAGAGAGAGAGAGAGAGAGAGAGAGAGAGAGAGAGAGAGAGAGAGAGAGAGAAGAGAGAGAGAGAGAGAGAGAGAGAGAGATGAGAGAGAGAGAGAGAGAGATGAGAGAGAGAGATGAGAGAGAGATGAGAGAGAGATGAGAGAGAGAGAGAGAGAGAGAGGGGGGGATCGACTAGCGTCTAGACTCTTCTTTTGGCTTTCTTTTTTCAAATCCTCCTTTTACACACTCGGCTCTCCTTTTTCCCGCGCGATCTCCCTGTTGGTTTCCTTCCAGCTCCGGGGGTTCGGTCGCTGGTTCTTTTCCTCCCGGCGGGCGCTGTCATTGGGCTCCGGCCATGTCTTTGATGGCGAGGATGTTATTGGAGCTAGTGTCACAGCACGGAGTTCACGGGGTCAAACTGCACACATGATGTCAGGCAGATTATGAGATCTATTGCAGCTGACGATATAGAAATACAAAGAGGAGAAAAAAAAAAAAAGCATGTGCAGTTGATTTTCTTATTTCAAAATGAACATCTACAGAAAATAGTGTACACATAAGAAAAGGCAAGTAGGACTGTCCATCATGTTCTTTATTGGTCTGCTTTACCTTATGATGGAATTATTGTCTGTTGGACATACTTTTGTTATGATTTTCAAGTCTGTTTCTGCAGCACTGCAATAACATTGTTATCATTTCCCCCTGAGATTTCATCTGCAGTTTCGTCATGGATGATATGCCATCTTTTATTTGTTTCCTGTTGCTTTGAAGGGCCAAACTGTTGATTTATTTGCAGATAAATGCTGGAATTTATGTTAACATAACTATTTGAATATTAAAACCCAAGTGTTTTTCGATATTTGGGGTATTATTTTCTCTCCTTTTTAGTATACGACACTTAAAGACAGTTTATGCATAGGAATTTGGGATTTCTTTGTAATCTGCGAAGCATGAAAGCCAAGAACTGCGAATATGAATATTTCTTTAAAAAATGTTGTTCACTGGGGGAGTTTTAATATATCAATTAGCCTTTAACTCTTGTGTCTTAGGTTCGGGAGAGGGTGTTAAGGAGAAGCTGGTTCCTTTGATTCAGGGCCCATCTGACACCAAAGAACTCCACATGAGCCGCTGGCTCAATGAGATACGCAAACCTGAATCTCTGCTGGCTCCTGACCTGCTGGCCTTCTCCGTTCAGGTCCCTCAGCAAGGAGACGACTGCAGGAACTCAGGTAGAGGCTTATAAGATCTCTCCTCTCATCTCCTCTCCTCTCCTCTCCTCTCCTCTCCTCTCCTCTCCTCTCCTCTCCTCTCCTCTGACTTGAATCACCATTCCGTGTTGATATATAACTTTTATTCGAGCTGATTTTCCGGTGGTGGTTGTGGTGTGTGTGGACTTGTGACGGGCATTAATAGTCCATATTCCATCTCAATTATTGGTGATCTAATGCGAGAGCCTCGGATTGTTTGGGCCGTCATATTTTCCTTCCCCCTTTTTAATGTCACGCAATGCCCCTTTTCGGTTATTTGTTTAGTAAAGCCGATAAGTGTTTTCCACTCCCGTATCCTTGAGGCCCGGTTGGCAACGCTGCGCCTCTTTACAGGCTGCATGCGTTCTCTAAACAGCAGTTAGTCTCCGTCAGCGCCGGCCGAGCTGGCTAACAACAGCTAAACCGCTCCCAGGATTTGCCTGCTGATGTCAGGTTGCAGATTTTGATTGCGTCCTTAGACCACGGATTATATTTCTGGTTTGTGGGCGTATGTGTGTGTGTTTGTTTGTGTGTGTGTGTGTGTGTTGTAAAGGGAGGGCGTGGGATTCAGATTCCAAAAGCTCAGAGCACTGTTGTGCTTGATTTAGTCGACCCTTCAGCTGGATACAGTGACTACAACTGTGCGATCTTCAGCAGTAGCCAGGTTTGTCACCGGTGAATGTCACTATGTCCTCACGCACCTGCAACTGTAACTACTTCTCTTATCGGGGCAGCTCTGCTGGGCCCCCAGGGTAGGTTGATGCCTTTGGAAGTACTTGACAGTCTCTAAAAGTACACCGTGGGGCTGTTATCCCCGCAACCCCCTCCCAGCAGACCCATGAGGAGCCCCGGGTGACAATGTAAAGCAATGCAATACAGAGTCACAACTGTACATCATGTTTAACACAGGGCTGCGGAGATTCATTGCTTGGCCTTGACTTGCGTTTAAAAAAACAAAAAAACAACCTGAGTCGTATCAGGCCCGTGGCCCTTAAACATGTCCGCCCTGAGACGGAGATAGAGCCGGCCCTCAGGTGGTTTCAAACTGCGAGGAGAAGATACAGCTGTAGTGAGGTAAGAAGATAAATACGCTTCAGAGACAATGGATTTTGGGAGGTCAGCCCGGACCGGGGACTCCATTCCCCCTGCTGCTTGAATGTCACCAACAGTCAATCACGGTCCCATTGCTAGTCCAACAGGTGGGGGCCCAGGACACTGCTATAAATTGAAAAAGCAAGGCAAGGGAAAAGCTTACATTTCATAGGCAACTCCCGGTTCGGAATGTCGTGGAATAAATATCCAGCGAGTTGCAACGAGTGGATTTTTAAAAAAGGAACGCTGCGTTTTCAGACACGGGGCTTGTTCCACCCTTCACAGCCTTTGCAGACAGAGACGGATACTTTTAGGAAACTCTGGTGAATTCTATTTAGTGCACCGCCTCAGACTATTACTTTGATTTAGGGAGCATATTATTTCAGCAAAGCAATGGCTCATAAAGACAGTACATATTTTTGAATATTAAAACCTGATCTGAACACAAACCAGAAGACCTCGAGGAAGCGAAAAAGAGGGGGAGAGGGGAAGAAGATGAAGGTGAAAAGGGATGGCGGGGGGGGGGGGGGGGGGGGGGGGGGGCTGACTCCCAGAAGCACTGGGTATATCTCCAGCAGATGTGGAGCAGTGGAGGCCTGCACTCCTTCTCATCACTGCCTCAAAACTCTCCCCCTCTTCTGTGTTTAAAGTTCTTTGTTTCTCTCTCTCTCTCTTTCTTCCCCACTCTGTCTGCGTGTCTCGTCTCTTAACCTCATTTTTTTTTTTTTGCTTTTTTAAATCTCCAATCAAGTCGGTCTCTCTCCCTCTCTCTGTTCTTCAAGCTCTGTCTCTGCTCCTTTTGGTCTGTCGAGGCATTAGTTCCTCATGGCTGGTGGGCGGCGGCCCGAAGCAACAAGCTTTAAAGTATAAAGAGCAATTTGAAGGAACATGTTTGACTTTTCACGTGTTTAATACAAAGCGCTGCCGAACAGCTGACACACACACACACGCACGCACACACACACACATCTGCAATATACCTGTCAATACAGTCAAAGCTGGAGACAGCAGCACGGCTTGACAGTAACAATATCCCCAGACTGAAACGACTCTCTCTCTTTCTTTCTTTCTTTCTTTCTTTCTCTCTCTCTCTCTTTGTGTGTGTGTGTGTGTCTCTTTTTTGGGTGTCTACTTCTAGGCCTGTGTTTTGTGGTCGGACTTACATCAAAGCTCTTGGTCAGTCCACATGTCCCATGTCCCCGCTGTCATCCGGAGGGTGACTGGGAGCCTGTTAGAGCGGTGCTAATGGAATGATGGATGCAACGCCTCATTCAGCCGGAGATGAAAGGTGGAGCAGCACCACTCCAAAATGGGCTGCACCCTTTCGCTCCCACAGGGCCCCGACTCGAGACGCTCAACGTCTTTTTGTGATCATGACATTTCTGAATTTCTGGAGCACTTGGCCTCGGCATCAAACGCATTTGATTCCTCCCATGTGGCCTCGGCGATTCCATTTAGTGAATTCTTAAAGCGTGATCGTTAGAAGTTATTATGGAGCGTAGGGGCCGGCGGAGAAAAAGAGGAAAAGCGCACCCCTTACACTATAGACATGCCGGAAACATTAAGATATAATGAGCCGCAATCAACTTTTATATTCCTTTTTTTTCATTTGATTAGTCGCTTCTGTTTTTTTTTTTTTATTGTAGGGATGCAACCCCTCCCGAAAGCCCAGCAGTGCTGTGGGATCCGTCCACCCAATTCTCAAATTATAATGTTTATTTAAACAAGGGAGTACATATACTCACATGCCACGTCGCTTACACGTACGTGTGCCTTATTTTTCGGTGTAGGTGATTGACTGCGGTTGATTGTAAGTGGGGGGAAGCCCTGCCTTCAGTGTTTCCCCTCAGGTCATGTATGTGTGATCCCTGCGTTGTCTCATTTCTTAGAGGACGTGACAGGCTCTGGAAATTGCCAGCGCTTTTCCTTATGGATCCTTTAATTCATCCCAGAGGCCATTTCCTCCATGTATTACATTTTCCTTTTTTTTTTTTCTTTAGAGCCTAACATTTTCTCCGGTCTCTTCTGATACAATACAGTTGGTCTAATAGACGGCTAGATTCTTCACTAACAGCCAATCACACGCGTCTCTAGAGAACACTCTTTGTCATGACCTCTTTCAAACGGCAGTTTTCACACACGTTTGAATCTACTCCGTGTTTCGTTTTTTCTTTCAAATACGGCCAGTCACATCTGTTTCCTGTCTAATTGTTTACCAGTAAATGATAAAATCCAGCTTACTTAGAAAATGAAAAGATTGGGTCGGGGTGGCTCAGGGGGTGGTGGTTGGTGGGAGTCCCCATACACTTGCAGAACTCCTGTGGATCCCGACCAATGTGTTTTCATTCAAGGGATTTGAGGTTGGAACATTCTAATGAATTAAACACAATTAAAGGCGTGGGTTTTAACGCAGAAGAACCGAGCAGCCCTGCTTTGAAATACCCTCTTTTATAGATCCAAAGGCCTATAGCAATTTCATATCATGCCGTTAACTCTTCGCATCGCAACGTGACAGTCCCAGACTCCTAATTGCGCGGCAGTTCCAGATCCGATTTTTTTTTTTTTTTTTTTTTTTGGCAGTGGCACCGAAAACAAAGTGCTCTTTTTTTCTTTTCTTTTCTCATTTTCTCTCCTTTTAAAAATAAAACCAAACCGTGATTCATGCTTGTGCTCGGCCATGACCCGATGAATAATGAGAAATCAATGGCATTATTAAGCGGGGGGGGGAGCAAAACCAAAGAAGAAAGCGAGGCGGCTGCAGGAGGAGTCGGACCCGGAGCGGTTGCTTTTTTAAGTCACAGCGGGGCTGTGATCCAGGTTGGCAGGCCGGATCACAGGGGCACAGGTGAGAGCCAGGGACATGTCATACCGCACTAGCACACACCGTGTTCCTCGACTGGTATTAGATCTATAAATTATTTGTGGATTTAATCAGAGTCGAGCAAAGATCACAAGGACCAGAAATCCTTGGCTGTGTCATTCCGAGTGACCTCCTCTGAGTGTAAATAATCACTACCGCTCAAAAGACAGCTTGATCATCTCGGTCCCCGGACAGTGGCTGGCTGGCTGGCTGGCTGGCTGACTATCCTCCTTGGCTTGGTCTTGGGGCCTGTCACTGCTGATGGATTGGAGAGACTAAGGGGGCCTCGGACGGGGCCAGTGTGAGGGAGTAGAGGGCCAGAGGGCGTGCGAGGAGCTGGGGTTTATGCCGAACCTCAGGGTGAGCGGCAGCCTGCAGGTGTTCCCCTCCCTCCCCCCACTACCACCACCCGGACTAGCACCAGGGGAGGAGGGACCAACGGGTCGGGTGGGCTTTATGATCACAGAGAATACAAAAAAAGTGAGAGAGAGTGAGGGATAGCATGTGTTTTCCCGAGGCACGCCAGCAGCTGCGAGACAATGATTTATGCTTTTCTCAGAACTCTGGGATCTCAAAATGTTACATTTAATCAAGCACACTGAGAGCAGAGCAAATGTTAAAGATGTTCCCCATAAAGCCCTCCAGTTTTGATCTCTTTACCATGCCATGGGAGCTGTGGGAATAGGGGAACAAAGTCATCTTTAATCTTAATTTAAACATATTGGAGGGAATTATGAAAGCTACATTGAATTAATCTTTGGAGAATTCCCCGGGCGCGGTAATACTAAACATGTTTCGTTCCCTAATAGATACTAAAGTTGCTTTCTCCTCAATTACTGTTCATATTAGACAGATGGAAGCAGGAAAACTGTTCCAGGGTTTGACGTTTTATACGGAATTAAGTCAGCTTTTCAACGCCAAACTACTTTGTTTACACGGTGACATAATGAATCTGCCGTTTTTAAAGAAAACAAAACACATTCCCACTGGTAGTTTGTGCCAAATGCTTACACAAATTCACCAACACAGTTTTATTTAGAAACATCTGTCTATCGAGATGGTTAACTGTGAGAGACCTTTACCCGGCAGTCAAACAGGTGGGATCCTACAGTACTGCAGCCGGCGTAGACCAAAAAAAGACTAATGAGAGCAGGTGGGAATGAAGCGCCACCTGACTTTGATCTGACCGTTTCACACAAAACACACACACACACACACACACATGCGCACACACACACCACGCTCGCATGCGTTCGCTTGGAAAACACTTGCCACACATGAGATGAAGCCGCGGCCTGTGAGCGGGACCGCGCCGACACCGTAGATGGGGTGTGAATTTTGGGATCTCCCTTGGTAGCCTCCTCCATTACAATCTTTCAAAGGCCTGCCGTGCTTTCGTACGTCCATCTATCATGCTCCTTTTCCCTCCTTTGCATGTGTTCGCTCACTCCATTGAGTGTTAAATCAACAGTCTGGCTTTGTCTCAGGCAGCAGCTTGATGGCTTTAAGCTGCTCGCCTGAACTTTCTCTGGCTGATGGACCGACAGTAGACCAAACGGTACTAAAAATACATTTATTTTACATCCTTGTGAGAAAACATGAGAGGACATTTCTTTAGCTAGTCCTTTCAGTAATATGATCAGCTTTGTAGCAGTTGGGAACTGACTACAACTTTTTTAAACACGTATTTGAGAGACAAATACTTACATTAGAGTGTGATTGGGAAGTAATATATATATACACCAGGTTTTTACAGCATACAAATTTCAATGTTTTAATTTGAGATGGGACACGCATTTAATTCAGATGCTTGTAACTGGACCATAAGGGGTTGTTCCATTTGTTTATTTGCTGAATCACTTCATAACTTCCTCGACAGTCTGTTTAATCTTCAAGGCAGCCGCTCTCATCGTGTCTCGTCAGTCAGTGTGTGTGAAGCGGAGCAGGTAATGCGGAGATTAGACCCGAGGGAACCCACTCGGAGCCGGCTATTGAGGTCAATCACGACCCATTACTGGAGCTGTTCATCTGTGAAGTGTCGGGCTACTTAGGCCACTCTCACAGTGCTTAAAGCCCGGCTGGAGTGTGAGGCTGAGGGGCAGCGACTGGGTACGAGGGGATGAGGGCCGAGGCTAGAGACGGAGCTGGCTCGGAGTGTGACTGGGGCCTCAGCTGCCGTTCGGGCTAGCCTTCACCCTTACATGATATCACTGCTCCCATGCGGCCGCTTGGCATCGGCCATTTAATGTCCTTCCTGAGGTAATTATCTCAGTTTATCAGAGTTGCAGATTTCAAAATGGACTGAGGTTGGGGTTTCTGGCGGAGAGTAGATGGAAGCAAATGAGACTTTAATGATCCCTGTTGGGGGAGGTTGTTCATAGCAACAGTAAAGAAACAAACTACAACCAGACAATGGAATGAAAATGGAATATAAATAACAAATTGGGACTCGGGGAGTGTCAAACATAACACAGCTAACAGCTAGCAAAGCCAGGACAAATATTGTAAACATGAATCAATGAAAATGATAGTGGTCATAAAGCAGGGAGGTTTAGCAGCCCTCCGTCTCGGACTGGGCTGAAGCTGACTGCAGCTTAGGGGAACACAGTGGTCAAACTACAGGCTTTTTCTGGTGTTGGCTGTCAGAGTAAGGCATCATGGTGGCGTGTAAGTGAGTCAGATAGAGATGAAGGGGGGTTATGGTTAGGGGCCTTTGAGTGTGAAAAGAGGTCATTCTGGGTCACCGCCGTTCTACTTCTAAAAGCGCTTGTCCATGTGGGGCAGGGTCAGAGGGAAAGAGAGGAGAAGATGTTTCCATTGTGTGAAAGTAGAGCTGATATTAGCTCATGAGCTTCAGTAAGAAGACCTCCCTAAAGACCGAATGGCTGCATTAATGATGGACTTTTTTCCTCTTTTCTCGGAAAAACATTTAAAGATGCCGCACATGTGCTGAACCTTTTCCATCCCTTTCAACTTTTTCTTTCAGGTTGTTAGCTAAATATCAAAAAACAACAATCTCTCTCTAGAAGGCAGCCGAGATGGACACTTGTGAAAGCTGCTCTCACAGGCCAGCTCACATGAGACAAACGGTGCTGTTGGTCGGACATGTTAAAGCTTAGCTTTCCTTGAGTCCTCGTTAGGGTTAGGGTTAGTCGATAGATGAAAACTCAGGTCATCAGCAGGCTGTCGTGTTTTTATCCAGGTGTTTTAGAATTCTTTTCTTTGCTGTTGTTAGATGGGCTGGCAACATTACAGCTGTGGGTGGGAACGGGATCAGTTAGTTGATCACGAAGGCAGGGTCTATTATTGGCCAGACAGCAGAGAACCAGAAGGAAAGCTTGGTAGTGTTCTGTCACGTGATGACCGTCCTCTGCACACCACCAAAATGCTCCACTGAGCGGTTCAGGACGTCTTTTGATACCGCAGCAGTTTGACCTTTCAGCGGCGTCCTTTCCACTATGTATTCATTCACTGTATGTAGCCATTACTGACGCTGTTGTCGTTTTGTATAGCCCAAAATCACAAATTACAAATTTTCCAAAGTTTGTGGCATCAGCAGGGCCATGGCAAGGGGCAGGGCCACTGAGGCCGGAGGCCGGCTCACCTGCCTCGTCGGACGGAGGCATTGCGAAAGAGGCCGGACCAATGTGGCCAGGCCCTTGCTGCTCAAAGGAGCCAGGGTCATTGGGAAGGAGGCCAGGCCCAGGCCAGGGGCTGGATGCAGGAAGCAGGGGCATGGAGTCAGGACCCAGGAGCCAGGACTAGCTTCAGACATAGCCAGCTCCAATGGACCCTATGAGACGTGAAGTCACAAAGGAAGTAGAGTTAGTAAGGTGCAATGAAGAGACATACATTCCTCCTTGAGGAGAGAGAGAAGAGGAGCTCAGTGTATCCTAAAACGTCCCCCAGCAGCCTATAAGCCTATAGCAGCATAACAAGGGGCTCGACCAGGGCAAACCTGAGTCAGCCCTAACTATAAGCACTATTAAAGAGGAAAGTCTTAAGTCTATTCTTGAATGAGGTGACTGTGTCTGCCTCCTGGACTGAAAGTGGAAGCTGGTTCCATAAAAGAGGAGCTTGATAACTGAAGGCTCTTGCTCCCATCCTACTTTTTAGGACTCTAGGAACCACAAGTAGCCCCACATTTAGTGAGCGCAGCTCTCTAGTGGGGCAATATGACATTTTTTTCTGTTTTTTTGGGGGGAGTTTTTCCTGATCCGATGTGAAGTACTGGGACAGGGAGGTCATATGTACAGATTGTAAAGCCTTCTGAGGCTAATTTGTGATTTTGGGCTGTACAAAATAAACTGAATTGAATATGGTACTACAAGCTATTATGGTGCATCACCAATCAAGGCTTTGTAGGTGAGGAGAATAATTTTAAATGTGATTCTTGATTTTACAGGGAGCCAGTGCAGAGCAGCTAATACAGGATACATGTGATCTCTTTTCTTAGTTTTTGTGAGTACACGAGCTGCAGCATTCTGGATTAACTGGAGGGACTTAAGAGACTTATTAGAGCAGCCTGATAATAAGGAACTGCAGTAATCTAGTCTAGAAGTAACAAATGTGTGAAACAGCAAAATGTTCCTTTGAAATGTTACGTAGTTGAAGAAATGCATAATCTACTAAATGCAAATTATGCTGTATTGGAGAATACTTGAAACTAGAGATTGAGACCATAAACTCATGTTAACAATGTTTACTGAGGGAATAAATCAAGAGAGAAGTAGAGTCATTTATTATGGACTTCTATACAACCAGATGAGTCACCCCTGGTGGTCAGGAGCGAGAATGCAGCATGTCAATGTATTGTTTATGTCGTGGACGCGGACCAGTTTTGAAAACCTTTTAACAAATCTCTTTTTACAAGTCTAAAAGCGGCAGCTCAGCACAGATGGACTTTAAAACATTCCATGTTTTAAAGTTCTACTCAAACTGAGAACACCTAAAGTAATCACACTTTCTACAGCATCTCTGGTTCTCTTCTCTGTGGGGACGGGGGAGATGCTCGCCCTTGGTTACTCAGCAGCTGGAAAATAGTAATCTAGCTTGTCAGCTACTGGGCGTAATGTAATTCCCAGGGCACCCTGATTCATTTCCCACTAAGGTGCAATTCATTTTTTATGTTTGTCAGTGAGGCATTCAGTGAAGAGCCCTTTCCCCCCCCCCCCCAGTTCTATACACTCCCATCATTTCAAATTCCCATGTGACTGTAGAGTTATTACAATGAGTAATTACAAGTTAAGCTCTTTAGTAAGAGAGAGGGAGTACTTTGCCAGCTGTATCCTTTAAGTTTTTGCATTCATCATTAGTAAGTAAAGAAGAAGGTAATTAGTGTAGTTTTCACCATTTTTAAATTTGAATGTATGCTGACCGTTTACTGGAGTGGACAGTGTTGATCCTGGGTCCACTGTGTGCAGCATACGGGCTGTTTACACACTTTATCCCCGTTCTGGGCCGAGTAGCAGGGGTGGAGGAGGTCATTTTAGTTAACCTTTTCTAATTGAACGTTGTCACCGGATCAAAGGTCGCTACATTCCACACCGTCGGATCAAACGTCGCGCAGCACAATCAAAACAATTGGCTTCCCCCCGGATCACCTAATCAGTGGCTGTGTGTTTTTTTTTTTTTTATTCTCACAAATTAGAAGAGGATAACGTCCGGACCACAACACTGTCTTTCGTTGTGCACATTTCAAGGAGTTTAGTTTTTGATTTACCGGTATATTCTGTGTGCGGTGACATCAGAATATACTTAAGCCACTCGTGTTTGTTCTTTCAGAAACGCCCCCCCCGCCCCCTCCCCTGATGTCCCAGATGTTCTGTTTTGATGCCTCATGATAAACCGTGCAGATGTGCTGATGCGACGGGCTGTGGCTCAGCACATGACTTCCCCTTTCTAACACCGTTCAGCCCTGTCCTGACGGAGACAAACGTTTATCCGTGGTGGCTCCCTGTTCGTCCACCACTTCGTTTTATCAGTGTCACAGTGTCTGTCTCTCGTCTCATTCCGGCTGTGAGGGAGATCAACCACCAGCTCCTCGCGTTATTAGAGGCTGGTTACTGATTCATACTCTGCCAGGACCCCAGAGTCACACGCGGGCTAACCCAGTTCAGAGCGGATGCCGAGTCGGCAGCGTCGAAGCTGGCTGGCTGCAGTTTTCTGTGCCGGTAGCCAAACCAATATGTGCCTTCGCCGCTTGAGTGCCCATCAGAAAACACGCGGTGGGCGTGGGAAGGGGATGAGAGCCCATTAGCTTCTTCACAGCTCAGCTGCCGCGGTCGCTCCTCCTCCTCCTCCTCCTCCTCCCTCGTACCGCGGCCCTTCCCCGCCCCGCACTCCCCCAGCTTCCACTCCCCTGCTGTCCCGCGCTTCCACGCACATTTTCCCATGGCTGCACGGTTGGCCATATCAGCCCTGTGTGCACACAGTGGGTAAAAAGGTTTACCACGCAGGACTGCAGCAGCGTTGGCTCTTCAAACGAACAATGGGGGGGTATTACACTTAGCGAGCTGAGTACAGTGCCACATAAAGCAGCAAGGAGTTGAAATGTGATGTAGGGGGGTGAGAAGGGATAAGAGCTTTGATTCTTAGAACTGTCTTTTGATGCCGATTTGGGTATTATTTCTGGTGCACTGTGTTAAGACGCAATTAATTAGGCTAATGGCGGTGATGGGGTTGTGGTGTAGGTTGGGGCCGGATGGCGGTGGCGGCGAGGGAGATTTCTCACCAAAAAAAAAAAGGCAAAGTAATTAAGAGAATCAGCCGGTAGGAACCAGACCAAGTGGAGGGAGTGAGTGTGTCGGGGGGGGGGGTTAAGTGAGGCTCAGTCAAGAATGGAATGTGACACAAGCCACACTAATGACGAATTCTCACCATATAACTGGCACACAGAAGACTCTCAATAGTACCAATTTCAAGGTCTTTGGCTCTTTTTCAGGGTTGGCCCGTGTTCAAAAACACTGTGAGAGCCAGTAAAGAAGCACCGTTTAGCATCATCCGGATCTGAAAGGGACATAAAAGAGACAAAGTTGTTCATGCGAGGTTTTTGAACGGCGCACACTCTCGTGTTTCTTCCTTTTGGATCGTCCAGAAACCGCTGCGACTCGTCCCGGTGACAGACAGGCTTGAAGAATAGCCTCTCGGAGTTCTCCGCTCCATCGTCACATATTTATCCCCCCCGAAATACAGAAGCGGCCCTCCCTCGGGAGTTCTGCGATTCTTCTTGTTTTGTATGTGGAGCTCTCCTCCGTCTTCAAAGTCCCCCCCCCCCCTCCCCCTCCCCCACACCACACGGTAACATCAATTTCCCATTGAAGAAGCAGGAGTCATGCTGCGATGAGCAAGTTGAACCGTCTCACAACAGCAGAATGTGAATCTGTAAAATATCCTCGCCAACGTTAAAAGAACACATCTGTCCAGTGATGAAGTTGAACATGTGTTTTCCAGCTCCACTCAACACAAAAAAAAAAAAAAAAAACGTTCACGTCATTTGGCCATCAGCAATTTTAACTTCAACCGTCCTTTTCTCCTATCAGTGTCTCTGGCCAGCTGTGTGATTGATGTTTTACTAGAGCGCAGTGTGGATGAGGTGAGACTTTCATAAGAAGCCCGTTAATGCTTTGTAGCGGTCCGATGGGGATCGACTCGTACGCCCTTCAGAATGCACATCAAACGTGGTTTGGCCTTTTTTTACTTAAATTCATTACAGTCACGTGTCACATGAACACAGGCAGGTTGTCTTGGGAATGACTTCGCTGCTTTTTTGGATTCCATTGTCACAGTCGAGTGTGTGTCCCCCCAAACCTTTGTATGTGATGTGTACATGTGTAGGGTTTACAGGAAGACATGAAGTGGGAGATCTTTATGTGTTTTTAAAGTTTGAAATGAATGACATCAATTGATAGGTTTCCTAAATTGTTTGCCTTACTTTGCTTCAAGTTGTTGATGAATGTCACGCACTAAAACTCTCTGCAATTTGGCAAGCAAAATGTCATAATTCAGTTTTTCCTGCTCTGCATTAAAAAAAATGCAGAGCAGGAAAAAAAATACAGAAAAAATGTTTTGCTTTTTAGCTTCTGCATTGCATCAAGCGGTCCGTTTCTTACCCAAGGGAAATATCTTAATTGGATTTCAATTAAAAACCTTTTGCTTGTTTATTTTTTAACGCTAGACTGTATATTAATCTCTCAACATATGAATCTCACTGTGACACTCCCACCCCCACCCCCCCACCCCCCCTATGTCTTTGACGTTTTCCACTATGCAGCAGTTGGCCAGAAGAACACCGTGTGGTGTCAGATTCACGTCACAATAATCATCCAGATGGATTATTTTTTTTAAACAGTCAAATTGAATTTAAAGTCTTTGAAACGATTCACATCATAGAACCCGGCTCATTACGTGTCTTACAACCTCCGCTTAGCTGACACTGAAAGTCTCAGTGATGAATGAGACATATGAATCTCATTTTCATTTAATCATTCATTTCTCTGCAGTCAAACTGGAATACAGTACTGCGGCTTGTCGTGAATTTTTAAATGCATGATCTTTATGATGTTTAATCTCGGCTGGGCGAGAGATGTTGTAAAGCACACTGCAGACGTTTAGTTTTTTTTTGAGTGCTTGGGACTGCGAGTTAAAGCTTTTTCACATTTTACTTTTCTATATGCTACGAGGATTATAATAAAAAAAAGACAAAACGCCTTGATTAAGAGTTCCCAGGTGTGTTGCTAGCTGTTCTCTTATATAAGCATGAAATGTGTGTGGAGCCAGGTATCCATATTAACCCTGCGAGAACTTTTTACACATATAGATTTAACAGATATGGAACAATTCATATGGAACAATTCATGAACAGAGGCATATGTGAAGCATGCAGACGTGCATTGATCGGTACGGCTTTGTTCACCGGGGGACATGGAAGTGTGTAATTAACATTTGCCAAATGCTTTGCTTGACAGATACAGTGACGTGCGCGGGTTTCACAGAGAGACATGAGGCAGTGAGCAGTTCAGGAGAAACCAGGTCCAGAGATATCTGGATTTAGAACCGTGGCGGTTCAGCTCTGGTTAATGACGGCCAGGGCACCCTGGTTTATGTCAACCTGTCCACTGCTGACCTGGGCCGGCAGGAGTCACTGCCCCTCCTGGTGCTTCTCTGTTTGGGCAGATTAAGATTTTTTTTTTTTTGTGGCAACAATAACAGAAGAAATGTTAGAAATATTTATAGGAGGGGAAAAAAAGAAGACTTTTATTTAAATATTTCATTTATTCATAAGATGTTCCCTTCCCAAAAATCACTTGGATAGAATTACATTTTTTTATATTTTTGTATCACTTTTTTTTTTTTTGTATCACTTTTTTATTTTACTTTGGGAAATAAATTGTTTAATAGATAAATATAGAACCTCCTCCACACTCACACACGATATTGTCATCACCAACTATTTATTTGTAAAGGAGAGGACCTCTTAATGGCCACATTCCTCCTGCTTGGCAGCAACCAATACACACACACACACACACACACACACACACACACACACACGCACACTCAAACCGGACATAGGATCTGAGAAACAACATTGCAGACCTGTAAGTGGTGTTATTGTCAGTGGTTTAGTGTGTCCTTCTGCACTTGGATACAGACCAGGTCCAGATCCCTGTTCTGCCCCCCCCCCCACCCCTCCTCTCCATCACTCTCTCTCTCTCCCTGCCCTTATGTCACCACACCCCTTCGCCTTCCCTTTGTGACTCTGTCTTCTTCTTTCCCTTTCACACCCTCCACCTACATGCTCCCCCCCCCCATCCTTATAGCTGCTCCTAGCCCTGGTCTGTCACCCTCCACCCTCTCACCCCACTTAACCCTCACTCACTCTCCTGCCAGGTTGGGCAGGAATGTTAATGGAAGCTGTCCATGTAAGCGGATCTAGAAGGTCCCATCCAGGGGAAGGCTGTAGTGACAGAGGCTCTGGCCCAGAGAGAGTTATGGTGTCTTGGGTGAGGAGAGCATCCTGCTCCCTTGGCCCCTTCAGCCTCCCCTGGTAACTCGAGCCCGAGTGTTTCTGACGGCCTTGTGACTGGTCATCTTCAATTTTTATGGCCACTTGTCTGACTCTGAGCACTTCTTTTTTTTTTTGCTCTCTGCCTCGTTTTTCATACTTTATTTCCTCTCCGTCCCTCTGTCACACAAAGTGTAGCCTCTCCACCTCTGTTTACCTTCCTCTAACCTCGTGCCTTCACTCTAACCCGTGTGTCCAACGTATCAGTTGCTGCGGCCTTATCGGCAGCATCGACATTCTGGGGGTTACTGACGCCCTTTGCTTTCTATGGGATTTCTTTTCTTCTCACAGGAAGAGAAATAATAGGGTCAAAAAAAAAGGTTGTGATTAAGTCGAGACTCGTAAACTGCACTTTCTCGACGTCCAGATCTCTGTGAGATCAGACACGGAGGGGGGGGGGGGGGGGGGGGGGGGATGGATGGAAACCAACCTGGCAACACACTCATTACCGACATTAATAAGGAAAACATTTTACCGTGAAATCCGACCCGGTGTTTTGAGAGCTGTGGCTAATGTGTGTCCGTACCCGCAGTGTGTGTGCTTGCGTAATCAGCTTTCAGACTGCACAAGCTGTCTGAACTGGGATGGGATGGGGGTTTGACACCCAGCCTAGTGGGGGGGGGGGGGGGCTACGGCCTCGCTTCTGTGAGGACTTTCACAACCAGGGTGCAGCCTTTGCTCCAGGGACAGCTCTGCGATGGACTCCACTGTGAGGGGCCTTGCTTCTCTGGTCCAAACGGGTGCACATACAGTATCTGTCTTTGTGGAATTACTATAGGCTGATGGGAAAGTTTGGGCGGAGCAGAGATGTTCTGGCAACAAGATGTTCCAGCGCTTTCTGTCCTGCTGGAGGTGGTATAAGAGGCATGAACCCCCCCACCCCCCCGAATCAGGACGCACACTGGCCGGTAACCAGCAGGCAGCTAATTTTATCTGATTGAAGGAGAGATGAAAGCAGCGGGGTGCACTTAAAGCTCCCCGCTGTTGTCTGCCTGTGTCTGTGTATGTATGCGTATGCATGAAGAGTGGGACGTGTGTAGCTATTTTGTACCCATCTGTATGTTAAACTGCTGCAGATGGTAAGAGTTTCTGCCGTGCTCCCGTTGGTCAGTGGCAGCCGGGGAGGGGGCTCCTGTCTGTACGGGTTAAAAGGCTGTTAGGCAATGCAGAGAACTAGTGGAGAATAATGTCCGACACACACACACACGCAAACACACTACACATTCATGCTTCCACGAAACACACACCGCCGCGGGATGGAGCCTCGACTTCAGCCTCCGTCAACCCGGTGCAGCACGGAAGTAGTTAAGGGGTCATTACGCCATCGAGGCTTCCCCAAAGGGAGAGAGGAGGTTTTTTGTAAGTTAGTGGTGTGTGTTAGTGTGTTAGCATGTGCTTCTTTTTTTCTTTTTTTTTGCCATTTAGGGAAGCATTACACAAATCCACTGGTGTTTTTGTAACTAAGCATCGCAGTGCAGCAGGTTATCTGAATGTGGTTTCTATGATCAAGTAAAACTGATATGATAATTGGGCTGGAACCACGAACAGATTTGTTCTTAAGTGGCGTGTACGAGTGATCTCGGAGAACTTATTCATCGATTCTCTCGTATTTAACCTTTTCTGAACGTTTCTAATACAATTTACGAGCGGTCCAGACCGGTCTGAGACGTCTCACTTTCACTAATTCATTACGTTTTGAGTTATAAATGACTCTTCATATTCATGTTGACACTATCCTGTGTGAAGTAAAGGCTAAAATAATTCTAAAGTTGTTCGTGTAGCCTAACGAGGCCACCGTTCATTTCAGTTTAAATTGCTATTGAATACCACTACGATATCTGCTAAACCGCTTTAATTATTTGACCCCTCCTGTTGCAGCTGTCCATCGCCTTGCTGTGGCCGGACGTTTTTTCATATTGAACATCTTGGATTTATCTTTCTAACACATATTGTTCTACCCCGATTTCGCTGCTGACAATTTTTGAAGCTAAAGACTTTCCTTTGCGTATCTCTCTCTGAATGCAGGACAACACAGGACATATGTGGGCGGGGCATGTGGACTTCTACGGTTTTATTGGAGCATTAATTATGCCTTACAATTCTCATTGGGGGGGGGGGGTGACAGACAGCATGAGGGGAGGAATCTGTGTCCGCTGATTGACTGCTGAACGAGTCTGCTCTGTTTTAAAGTGTCACTGCGATGGTTTCTGGTCGGGCAGAAGATCCCAGGCCAGGTGCAGACACTAAATCCAGTCTGCTTCTCCACGCGGTTGAGACGGATGACTTGTCTGCATGTGCGGTGGTCCTCTGCACGGCAAGGCCTGTTACCTCATCCCGACAACTGGATGGGACTGTGCGCTTACTCGGTCAACAGCAGCTATGAGATGGGGAGAAGACATTTTCAGGAGTACACACAGATTTAACATCAAATATGTTTGATCAAATAAATCATAACTTTGAGTAACTCTTTTGCAGGGGCTGCAAACCAACCGTTCCACAATTGCTGTACAAGCCTTGTTTGTTTGATCATAAACACAGATTTCTGTCAATAATACAGTTTGAAGATTTGTCGGAAATCCATTTGGTGGACTAACCAATTACAGTGCAGCATGAGCTAGATATATTACCCTCTTTCGGTTTAACTGAGATGTTTTTTCGTTCCTTTATCGTACACCAGCACGTTGATCTAATTCCCATTTTCCCTTCTGATTAATCGGCATGTTTTGTGACTGCGCCGCTGTCCTTTTGGTGCACTTTGCATACTTTTTCGTATATGCCGTCTCTTCACCGCTTGTTACAAATCATCAAAAAGGAGAGTCTGTAAGTCTCGGCATATGAGCACATGCAGGCGTGTTTTTGTTGTGGTGGAAAAAGTCTTGCAGCGCAAAAGCCATTGTACATTGTGGCGCATGTGTCTTTTGTCGTCGCCGAGCTCGGCTGGGCGGCTCTTGTTAAGTTCTCCAACATTACAGGATCATGGACTCACTCTCACCTCCATCAGTGTGTGACAGACGGGCAAGTCTGCCTGTACGAGACGGGGCCCTAAACAGGCGGGGCAGCGAAGCGACGTGTGACAATCCTGAGAGTGTGGAAGGTACTGAACTAATAAGCCCGGCTAATCTGTAAACCCTGTGATGGCCAACACTCTCCCACCGCCTCTGCCACCTCGACGTGTCGGCGACGGCATTTCAGCGCCGCTGCTCCTGGATCCCTCTTAGCCTCTGGGCCAGTCAGTCAGTCGCCCTGTCAGTCCAATCTGCCCAGTCCATCAGTTTGCTCTAAGAGGCTCTTTAATACAGTTGATTATCGTGTCAAAGGTCAAACCGTCGTGCTTTTCCACAACGTGTAAGGAGAGGTGGGACCACGGAGGGGACGGGTAGTGTGACAGAGTGATAAGAAGCAGGGGGGGGGGGGGGGACCTTATCACCAAGTCACATGGTGGATTTATGGCTCAGTCAAACTGGGGATTTGCGTGAAGCACTGCGTCAAGTCCTAGCAGCACCTCTAATGGTGTAGACCAAGACCAGCACGACTCAGGACCAGCAGCGTGTGTTCCAGGATAGACTTCAATTCAACTTCAGCTTCTGCTGACCCTCTAGCTATGCTTACATAATGCATCACCTTCGTCTGGGTATTATTAGGCCTTCTCTATCACACGGTTTACGTCACATTTTACAAAACTGCACTTTTTGCTACTACTTTTGCTAAGTAAAATTTCCAGTTACTTTAATCAATTTATCAATATATATAAATAAATATATATATATATCAATATATATATATATATATATATATATATTGATAAATCCAGCAGACATATTGTATTGGTATGAATGAAAGCCATGGCTTTCAGTGGAAAAATCCCAAAACTTATATTACACATTGTAAATTCAAGATGATGTAACGGACGGGGTTTAAAAACAACAACAATAAAACAAAAGCGATATCGTAATATAAAGAAACACATATGGTCGTGAGTATATACATGGGCATAGGTAGAGTATCCCAGCATATAAAAGGGATGTGTGTGATGACGGCTTGGTGTAACACTGCCCAGTCCTCCAGCCGTGTAACCCTCTAACCTCTGATGGTCTGTCATTCTAGCCCCCTGCAGTGACAAGCTTACACTGCTGTTCACACCTCTCTTATCAGCCTCCAGTCCTTCTCTGCTATCAGAGACCTTCACAGGAGCTTCCTCTGTAGCCCACAGAGGCCACAGATCCTAGAGCCAGAGGTACACCCTGTGTAAAGGAGAGGCTTATCTGTAGATTTAGAATCATAAATTATAATCCACGCATTGATCTATTGTTTTAGAATTAAGGGTTACCACAATCTGCCCGCCTTAAATCCAGCGTGATCGAGTGTAATCCGAGGCTTCGTTCCGAGCCGGCCTTGTTGAAAGGAAAGATGCTCACCGTGACATCCAACAGATCCGCTCAGCTGGTGCCCGCACAGCAGGCGGCCGGGGTGAACATGTGGGCGCGGAGCAGCCTGACAGGGAGCTGCCACGGGTCATCGGGGGACGCGGAGGGCCATTCTGGAGACAACCCCCTGCCCTTGTTCTAGGTGTGAACGCGGGGGTCGGCCGTGCACAAGAGAGGGGGGGGGGGAGAACAGCGTGGAGCAGCAGGGTGCTGGAGACGGCTGTCAGACACGCAGACAACACGGTTGACACCCTGGGTGATGGAGCACAGCTTCACACCGGCTCACCTCTAGTACTTCATATTCATTGAGAGATCTTCTTTTCTCATTTCAATGTTAACCCCCTTCAATGTAATGCAGTCCAGCTCAACCCCACCACACATTTCCAACCTCAGTGTGCACAATTGTGTCAACACTGTAAGAAATGGAGCGCCACTTCTGAATCAGGTGCCGCGTGATGTTATTGCTTCGGGGCTTTATCCTGACACACAGAATGAATTGTGACACACCTGCTACATTATGAGTCACTCCACGCGTTAAAGGGTCTGCTACACTATGCGAGATGCAGCCGGTGCTGCCACTGAGTTAAAAAAAAAAAAGGCCACACTTTATGGACATTGAGAATCTGTTCTGGAAACGGGGGGCTTAATAAACACCATTCGGGGACTTGAAGAGAGTGCGGCATCGTGGCTGTTTGTGGTCTCCGTGTGAGTAATTACTGGCAGCTTTTGAAGCACACACACACACACAAAGAGTGACAGAAAACCCAATTACTGTATGAGGGTCGTGGGGGAAGACACACCGGGAGAGGGATTGAAGGGCTACAGGAGGGATTCGATTGGTGAAACCGTGCCTTTTTTTAACAGCTAAATCCAGGAATCTGTTGCGTTTGCACGGTCGTCCTAAACTGGACTGTTTCAGGCCACAGGATACAGCTGTGGGTGAGGAGTGTGTGTGTGTGTGTGTGTGTCCGGTTTGGTTGGAATCGGTTGCGGTTTGGTAGCAAGTACTCCAGTAATACTGGGCTTTGTGTGTGTGTGTGTGCCGCCGCTTTGCCACATGTGTTGCAACTGGTCAACGGGCTGTTCGTGGTTTGCCCTCTGGCAGGCTGGGCGAGAGGAAAACAGTGTGAGTCGGAGGAGAGTTCGGTACGGGGGGGGCGGGGGGGTATTAAAGCGGACAAACAGGCCGAGGCTGAGACATCTGGGTTGGCAGAATATCACACGCACTCACACAGACACTGGGACGGTGTTCGTGGCAGAGATGGTCTGAACCGGGGCGGGATGTTTGCAAAGCAGAAGCACGCGGTAAACAGAGCGGAACAAGGATATTTTTGTAGTGGAATGGGAAATCAAATATTTTTTTTTAAAGCTTCCCATTAACAGTTTTTCCATTAGCGTCTCCCAGAAATATTCAGATTCAGCGCTGCTATTTATTGCCTTTTTTGTGGAAAAAGCCCGGCGGTCGGGGGGCTCACGGTGGTGAAAGCCATTACGCAGATTAAGAGACAAGAGGGCAACAAAACCTACACCGCAGTTTGTGACCGGCGAGGAGGGTCGCGCAAACATGCGGTCTTGAGAGCAATGGATGCCGGGCAGCTTAGCAGGAACATCTCCAGGCCTGTTTAAGGAATGGGTCACTGCAGAGACACCAGGGCGCCTCCCTCTGGGACCTGTGGTTTCACTGGGACAGCTTTCTGGGAGGCCAGTGGTTCCTGTTTGTGTGGAAGCACATCTGCGTTTCGGACATTTAAAGGACACGGCCAATATTTTTAGTTCACTATCTGAATGATGTTTTTATTGTTTTGGTTTGCTTGGATGTTGGGCTGGATTCAAAAAGTGGAAAGGACAGAGAGCTGTTAACTGGAAGGTTATTTAAAGTGTAGATTCCTCTTGGCATTTCAAATGACTCCTGAGCTCTTTGGCTTACAGGTGGGAGTTAGTTGGGTGGTCCTTGAAATGGACTTTTTAAGCAGCTTGCTTTTGTTTGACAGCCAGTGGCCTTAATCTTTAGTGTTATTTCCTGCTCTTTCTACAGTTGTTTATGTGCCATAACCATCCTAAATGATTTTCAGACATCCCGTACAGTCCTTTCCCTCTCTCTCTCTCTCTCTCTCTCTCTCTCTCTCTCCTTCCCTTCTGTGACACTTATCTCCTCCACTCAGACTCCGCCCCCCATAGTCCCAGTCCTCTTCTGGCTCCTCTGTCAGTTCTTAATGAGAACGCCTCTCTGACCTTTTCCAGGTCCTTGTTACATCACTGCCCCCTTGTGGTGTGCTGTTCCCCCCTACTGTCAAGTTGATTGTAGACCCCCCCCCTGGGTACAATGGCTCTATCAAGTGAATGATCTTGGGACTGATTGTTCAGCCTGATGAAACGGAGTAAAGCAAATAATCAGAGTAGTCTCTGGGGTTTTATTTAATAGTTATTTAACAGGGCCGAGTCTTTGACACATCCAGGTCTGTGTGGCCGTTCAGAAGTGAAGTCAGGAGGTCAGCAGTTTGATGAAGACTCTGTCACGTAAGCCATTCAACATGGATTTAAGAGGGAACTCTGCACTGCATATTTTTTTATGACGTATATGATCATACAAATACCCACGGTCAGCAGAGCTGACTTTCACCCAGGCGAGTACACACAGGCGCTTTTATATATATGCAAAAGTTCTCTCATAAACACATCCGGCCGTGTGCGCGCGCGCGCGTGTGTGTGTGTGTGTGTGTTGCCGCCAAGCAGGAGGAATGTGGCCATTCAGAGGTCCTCTCCTTTACAAATAAATATTTGGCGATGACAATATCGGAGATATGTTAAACACCAGGAGGGTAATTTTCTAGTCAAATAAACTTCAGCTCTGGTGGTGGTGAGGGGGGCACAGATGTGGATACAGGAGTGATGGGGACAAATGGACTCACACAGAGAGAGAATGGCTAAATATATATATATGGATATGGATATATTTATACATATCTATATATATAAAAAGAGAGCGAGAGAGATAAGTCATAATACTGAGGGTATTTTTTTCAATCAATTTTTTTTCCTAATAGGCCTAATTCTTTTTTCTAACGCGATACTCTGTTTCTGTCGTTTTTTTTTTGGCAGTACCATATTTGTTTATGGTACTGCCAAACCTAACTAAGCAGTGAGGCGGGTGGAGGCCGAGCCGGTCTGATAAGAGAAGCTAGCAGCAAGTGTGTATTGGGGCCCACACACTCCTTCAGTTGTCTGGTCGTGATCCCCTCTGCATGATGTGGATTAAACAGGTACTCTGGTTGTACATCAGTCATTCTGAATTTCCACAAATATCTATACAAATCCTATGCGTATTTTTCTACATTTTCCTCCCCAATGTCTACAGCTGTAGTTGAGTCCTGATTGCAGGCGGGTGGAGGTGGAGAAGAAGGGTACATTGTATGGCCACTCTCCACTATTCATACATTCCTCTTTGAAATATTATGAGGGGGAAATTATCAGTGATGCAGTTGTCATCTGACAACAAGGTTGATTTACCTTAGTTTATCGGTTATTTTGTTTTTGGCAATTTGCCTTTTATTTATTTAGTATTATTGCACACCTTTTATTTATTAATCATTCATTTATTATATTTGTAGTTTAGTTTTGCATTAGTTAGTGATAATATTATTTTCCATAATTTAGTTTTGTGTGTTTGTCAAACTTTGTCAGAATATATATTCACACACACACACACACACACACACACACACACACACACACACACACACACACACACACACACACACACACTTTGGGGTAAGTTCAGGTGTTATGAACTTTTGACCTCACTCCTCCAATCCATCTCTTAAATATTAGATTGAATACGACTGTGCTGTGTTTTTTTTACACAATATTTATTATTTATTTATATAATTTTGCCTATTATCTGCGTCATTGTCATATCAGAAAAAGCAGCTTTGACATGGTTTCCCCCCTTGTCACCTTCCTCCAGGTCTTCCCAGGGGGCCTTAAGCACTCCATGTTGGGTGAGGCATGTAAGACCTCCAGCATGCCCTGGGACCACTACCCTGTTAGTTCCCCCAAACCTCCTCATCTGGCTCTCCTCAACCCGAGGGAGGAGCAGTGGCTCGATGCCATGCCCAAATCAGTGCCGTTTATAAAGAGGCGGGGGAACATTGCATGTATATCGGACCTGTGGCACGAGGCCATAGGTGAGGCTCTGAGAGAAGACTGACTGGTAAACTGAGAGCATCGCTTTGTTGCTCAGCTCCCTCTCACCACAATGGTGCATGATCATGTGGGCTGCACCCCGACCACAGCAGATCGTTCTGAGGCATCCTGGGCTCGGAGGACCTTTCCCTGGGAGCTCCTCTGTGGTCGACAGCAATAGATGTAATCAGACGTAGTAAAGCATTTGGGGCAGGTCACCGCGGGGTGAGCCAGCAGCCCCGCAGATTAGGTCCACACTCCCTTAACTTTATGGTGGGTTGGGATGAGTGGAAACCTGAGAGGACCAGAGAGAGGTCAGTACCAGGGGACAGTGAATGCTGAATGTAAAAAAAAAAAAAAAAAAAAAAAAAAGGCCAGAAGTTACCGGTAGCTCCAGAGAGGCGGCTGACGTTTTTAAGTACAATTAGGATCCTCATGATCTCCACTGAAAAGCAATTGACATTAATGTATTCCTGTATTGCCGGGTCAGTATGCAGATGTGATCGCCAAGTAATTTGATAATCAATTTATTGATTTGAGGGAGGGGAACAAAATAGTCTGAATTCTCAGATTTCAGCTTCTTAAATGTGAATATTCTTTATGGTTTTCTGTACAGTACACTGAGTATCTTTGAGTTGAAACAAGACAATTAAGGATGTCATCTTGGGCTTCCTGACATTTTATCCACGATAACATCCAATCGATTTATGGTGGAAATAACCCGGTGAATTTAAGAGTTAGTTGCAGCCCTCGTCATGAGAGTGTGTGACGGACTGAGTATGTTGAACTTTACATACAGTATAGATCCACCAAGAGCCTGTCAGGGCCAGACCTTGACATTATAAATGGGTGTATGCAGCTGTTATATCCTGTAATGAAGCATTTTTTTTTTTAATGTTTAGCTCATTTTACCCAAAGGCACATAAAGTAATCAATGTGGACTCCTACTCTCATAATGTCCACTGGTTATGACTCAACAGCGAGTGCGTAAAACATTGCAACTTTTTTTTCTTTCTTTCTTTCTACCACAATGAATGAGCGCCTCTCGTGCCCTGTCCAGATGTTCTCTGGCCCGGCACGCTCGCAGAGGGCCGGACCGACGGTGGTAGCGGTGAGGCCGGGAGATGTTTCAGATGGCACGATACCCCCGCGTGCCTGAGGAGATGCCAGGGTTTATTTGAACAGCAATTCTACTTCACATATTTCTGAAAGTGTGAGTGGCGATTTATTGTTTAGCCGCGGGGTCTGTCAGTGTGATTCTTATTTCATGACTTATCTGATAGGTCCAAGAAAAATAAACCCACACCTGAGCTGAGTTTATAGGTCCGCCTGACGTCAGGCCCATTATTCACAGCACGGACTGCACCGTTTTATTCCACTGCATTCTAGCGTGTGTGTGTGTGTGTGCGTGTGCGTGTGCGTGTGTGTGTGTGTGTGCGCGGTTGTGTACACGTGTATTTGGAAGTATGCGCTTGTTTTCGCTCCAGCGCAAGATTCATGAAGTCGACATGTTCGCCGTCTGCCAGGCTTGTTTCTGTAGCAGCAGCAAGGACAACGATGGGTCATTTAATACGACCGATGGTCAAAAATGTTTTGGTTAACTTAAAGAACATCTGAAACGCACAATCTGGAATGACGCGCAGTCGCCTCACTCACATTAATGACTTCAATGCTGGAGCTGGTTGTGTCCTCTGAGGTTGTGTGGAACATTCAAAGTACAATGGTACACTATAAATCAGTTGTACTGTGTTGATATGTATTTGTGTGTTTGGAATGGAAAATTATAGAATTTCATGTGAGGAAATTCCATAATAAGACATTGTGGAACATATTTGTGTTTCCAGATTATTGCCCCTAATAATTTTTTTTTCTTTTCTTTTTCCCATGGCATTAACCACTGTGTGTGAGTGGGCATTTTGTGAAGCATATAGAGCTGGACTATATCACCAACAATCTTCTATCTCGATATGTCATTTCATAGCATAATTTTTATAGTAACACAATGGAGACATTTTCTGTAGGAAATAAAACATATCGTTTTACACACTCCTGTGTGAATTAAATACTTGACAAATGAAAAGTATTGACAACTTTCCCATTTTTATTAAAAAGTTAATTCTAAGTGTTTGCTTGTGTTTCATTATTGCTTGTTATTATCAACTTTGACGACGTCATTGTGTACCACGATATATAATTTCATCATGATATGACGCCACTGAAAAATGATAAGTGATCATATTGGACTTGCCGCCCGGCCCTAAATGCTTAATACTTTGTAATATGAATTATGATGGTCGAGTGGCAATGTGGGATCTCTTTGCAGATCTTCTGTGCATTCGCTGGCGCGTTGCAGAATGTCTTATTGGCTGTGTATCGATGGACTGGTGGGACACCAATAGTTAGGCTTTGCATCTCCTCTCACACTAATTGAAAATCGTCTCTGTGCTAATAGGGGTCTCAGAAATAGGGACTCTCAAAAAAACTCCTCAGGGAACCTTTAAGCCAGGTACGTTGACATCATGCAGGTCAGGTCCATGTCTTGGATGCTTTTCTGAGGCAGAACGTTTTATTTTGCAACACTATCTCCCGTCCGATCCAACATTGTCTCGGGGTCCTGACCTCGCAGCAACCAAAACATGAGCTGAACGCAATCCTTTAAAGTTAGGTAATGCGCCGCGGATCCTTGTTGACCGTCCCTTGGGCTTGGAATAAGAGAGCCTGTTGGTTTGAGCCTGTTGTCTGGTCTTTATTACTCAGCTCCTCTGGAGCTCAAAAGAGATGACTGGCTGCGCCCAGCCCAGGGTTCCCAAACGCATATCATGACCACCATTATATTAGCCCATTTACTTACAGTGAAAGTAAGACAATCTTTTTGCTCAGATCATGATTTCAGCCGGCTTCCGGAGAGGCTTAGGGTAGTTAAGTTGCCGATGGACGCTGAACAAGTTTTGCGAAGAATGACGAATGCAACGTTATACTTTTGAATCTGAAACACTGGACGCCTGAACAAATACCCATAATTGTGAAGAAGTAGTGCAATCCACAATGGAACTCTACTCGGATTGGATGGCGTGAGAGGGAGAGTGCACCCTGGAAATGTCACCAGTCTGTCGCCAGCGGTTCACTGTGTTTGACATTTATTCAACAGTTGCTGTGGAGGGGACACTCTGTGAGTAAGGGCTCTGAAACAGAGAGGCTGCAATGGACCACATGGTCGGATAAGTGATTGAATGGATTCTGAGTGTACTTAGGTGAGCATTTACACTATAAAGCTTTGAGGAAGTTCAACTGGGAAAAAAAAGAAGATGGTGAAAAGACGAAAGACAAACAAAAGGAAGAAATGAGTAAGGGATCAGTATGTGGTCAGCTTGTATTTAGCAAATCATCCTCTCTTCTCCCTTCCCTCCCCATGCCAGTGAGTGATGCTTTGGCAGAGGCAGGACTCATAGACTCATAAGATAAAGGTTGATAATCACGTTCCACCAGTGGAACTCCTTTGATGTGGGTTGTTGTTGTTTCCGTGGGGCGCTCTGCCTGGACGCATCCCCCTCAAGCAGCTGCGCACCGGGGCGGCCGGCTTTAAGAGCAAGAGGGCGAGATGTGCTGAGGCGGAGTGTCCTGAAGTAGACACAAACCAACTTGACTGGCTGTACAAACCTGGACACGTTCAGGAAAGTTTAGTACTTTATAACTTGAGCTACGTTTCTGTCCAATTGTCCAAAAATGACTTTTCAATGTTTTGAACGGGACCCGGTGTTTGTTTGGTGGGCATGCATACAGTATATATATCCTTGTGTTGAGACTGTATATGTTAATACAGTATATAGACTCGTCATGCTGCACCACTTATTACCAGCAGTCGTGTTTTTACCATGTGAGTTTGTCATCATGGCGAAATGTGGCCCTGGAGACGCCGACTGTAACAGAGGAAGTACCACTGAGGCCCTGTAGGTGTCTTTTTGTCTGTCTCTTGGACAGATTTTGTCACCGTGACTGCGTCGCCTGCGAGATGCAGTCACGAAAACTTCACGTGTGTGAGTGTGTGTGAATGAGAGAGAGAGATCAAAATGAAGGCCGAGTCGTCCGAACAAGTTGGGGGTAGGATGGGGCCACGGGCTTACCCCCATTTGGAATGGCGGCTGGTGTGATCCCATCACAAGGTGGTCTCTAGTATTGCGATTGAAGATGCTGTTAAAGGTTAGACTGTGCTTATTTTCACAAAGGCCCAGAACGATTCTACCAATAATGAAACATAGCATGGACTAAATCTGTAAGTACAAAGTAGTTCACATGGCAATATTGCTTTCATTAATAAATATCCAGCTTTAGATCAGATAACTTTACACAAATACATTCATTGTCTTTATGGTTGCATACTGCACACATACACAGACGTACAATATAAACTACCGACCAAGCTGCACTCATTTCTTGTAAGACGTGCCCACGCACGCACGCACAAGTGCAGGAGTGCGAGGTGCAGGTGCCTCCTAGCACCAGTGACCGGTGTTATTGTAATGGGCAGCTCCCTGCACAGCTGAGATAGTGTGTGTAGACATAACAGCAAAGATGAAAGCAGGTTGGAGAGAGACGGCGTAAAACTCTGAAGGGGGCCATGGTAGCAGTTAAGAGGGAGGTATGGTGCTGTCATACGTCATGTTTCATCCTTTAGCCATACAAGTCATTAGCCTTGAGGGGAAATAGTACCCGGGGCGCAGCGACGGCTCAGATGGATGGCCCTGTATCCCAATGCCTGCCGGTTCACGTACAATTTATTGTTCTACCGAAAGGGGGCTTTGTGGTGTAGCTGCTCGGATGAAGACAAATATGGGTCTATGATTTTGACCCCTTGTGTTTGAGAAATGAGGGCATTCAACTTGTTCTTTAGAGTACTCTCATTGCCTTTCTGTCTTTTTTTTTTCTTCTTTCTCCTACCTTCTCTCTACACTCTCTGTCTCTGTCTCCCCTTCACTCCCCCCACCCCCTGTCCTCTCCAGTTCCCCAGGCCTCAGGCAGTTGTGTTCATTAACCCTGGATGTAATTATTTTTGTTTTAGTCTCATATTGCTGACATTTCAACTCAGGGGCTCCTCAATCAGGATTAACCCAAACCGCAAGAAATCACACTTCACAGCCTTTTCTTACAGCAGCGCTTGTTGCCTCCAATTTCAGTCAAATTAAAGGTTTATTTTATTTGGTCTTTTTTTTCCACTCAGGCCCTGTACCGTGAGAAAACAAACCAGACTGCTCGCCCTTTGATTTGCTGCTCGCTAGTGGCTTTCTCAGTCTCTCACTCCCTTGGTCGGCACAAAGCAGTCCTCTGTGCAGCCAGTGGTACTAAAGATCGAGATCACACAGGTGGTAGCAGTACGACCATCTGCCATGAAGGAAACTTCTCTAATATATGTGCTTACTGCGCAACTTATAGATGTAACAGCTTGTACTCTGATGTTTAAGTTACTGCTTTCTAAAAAATCACCTTGAAGACATCAAGGATTTCTTGATTCTTTCCATCTGATTTTGTACATAACATGAATATATGTAGGTTGGCCTATACTGTAACATATCTTTTTGCCATAGACTGTATGTAAGAAGTGTATGTATTGACTGATTTACTACTAGTAATGCTTTACCACGTCTGATTACATCTATTGCCGTCGAGCACAAAGGAGCGCCCAGGATGCCTCTTGTTTTTTGGCAGTCGCCATCTTGGTTCTTTGCAGGCAATACCCTGCTTTATGGTCTGTTTGACTCTAAATGGACCATCATTTACTAAATGAACTTCGTGCTGTATTGAAGAAGACTTGAAACTAGAGATTGAGACCATAAACAATGTTTACTGAGGGAATAAATCAAGAGAGAAGTAGAGTCCTTTTCTATAGACTTATATACAACCAGAGGAGTCGCCCCCTGGTGGTCAGTAGAGAGAATGCAGCTTTAACACATGAACCATAGACTTCTATACAACCAGAGGAGTCACCCTCTGGTGGTCAGTAGAGAGAATGCAGCTTTAACACATGAACCATAGACTTCTATACAACCAGAGGAGTCGCCCTCTGGTGGTCAGTAGAGAGAACGCAGCTTTAACACATGAGTCATAGACTTCTATACAACAAGAGGACTGGACAGGAGAGATAATGCAAATTTACGGCACTTCAACGGGGCGACGGGGGCTCCGTAGTAGAGCATGGTCGTCCTTCAATCAGAGGATCGGTGGTTTGATCCCCGTCTCAGCTCGTCCATGTTGAGGCAAGCTGTGCACGCTAATGGTAATGAATGGGTTAGTAAGTCCTGATGGGCAGGTGGCACCTTGCATTGTAGCACAATCAGTGTGTGAATAAGTGAATGATGACATGTAGTGTTAAAGAGCTTTGAGTGGTCCGAAGACGAGAAAAGCGCTGTACAAGTAGTCCATTTATTTACCATTTAGCATTGACTTCACTTTTCATACCTAGAGGTAGCTGCCTTATTCATTATATTAGTGTAACTCAGTCGCAATGTATAATGTAAACACAGTAGACTGAAAGTAACGATCTCGTGTATACATGCTCGACCCTCTCAACGTTTCCCTCTCTTTGCCTTGGGGGCCTCGAGGTCCACAGGAACCCTCAACTCGTCTTCCTGCCCCCGGGGGCACTTAGTCTCAACACAGTAGTAATAAACTCTCATCACTCTGAGTCAGGGGTGTGCGTACGTCAGTCTGTTACTACAAACGTAGGTGTGTGTGTGTGCGTGTGCGTGTGTGTGTGTGTGTGCAGCAGCAGTAGTCACAGGCCAAGCAGTAGTTGTAAAATCTCATCACTTTTAGTGGTCCTCCGGGGGTCCTGGACTCGTCTCGCTGTGTGTGGTTTGACCTGCCGTGGCCCCGCCAGCCCCCCACATGCCCACTTAGATAAACAGGCAGTAAACACAGTCAGTCCGAGCACCACTCTCTTCCCCCTCGCAGCATATACAAGAGCTGCAGATGAAAGGACTGGTTCCCGACGCTAATAGCCACTAGAGATTAGCTTCCACCCCTCCCTCCTCCCTCTCATAATTAAAAGTTCAGCCACCATGTTCATAAAGCTTCTCAGAATAGTATAATACAAATCTTAGATCCCCGGTAAGTCTCATGCACTACCTTCACCTGAATTAGAAATGCAAGCTGGTCCCACATTACGTGGGTTAAATAAGTGCCTGCTTTCAGAGAGTTTTCAACAGGCCCTGTTGACATCATTTTTTTTATTGGCTTATCAGGCCTGCAAGCATATCTGAAAATGAGCACGCAGCCACAAGGTTGGCCGTATGAAGTTGTTCGTGATTATTTTTGAGTCGGGAGGCTCGTGCAACAACATGGTTTCTGATATCTCGAGCCTGTTTTTCTTTGTCGAAGTCTCAGTCCGAGGAGCGAACGGTGTGGCGTGTGGGCTGGAAGCGAAGAGCGGGCCTACATTCTTCCTCCGTGTGGAGGTTTACGTAATGCCCCTGCACACATCCTTGACCAACTATGGTTCAGATATGTCCGGCTCTAGCTGCTTGGTTGCCGGTATCGCGAGTGGTGGACGGTGCCAATTCATTATCACCGTACTGAAGTATGCTTCTCCCAATTTAAAAGCCCTGCTGAAAGACTGTGTTTGGAAGATTACAAATGGTTAATGATGATAAGCAATACTACGGGTCAAACGGTTGGAAGCAGCTTTTCCTCCAGCACGTCTCCCATTACATTCCTTTAAATGACTTGGGACACTTATTCTCAAGGTGGTTCAAGATTTTCCACAGAGATATTTATGTTGAGATTTTTCGATCACCTTGGGATTTGTTCCCCGCCGCCATGACCAAATATGTCATCTCCCCTTCTTTTTTTCTTCTTTTTCTCATCAGCCGACAGACGTCCGAAAGGACAGGAGAGGGATTGTGGGCGAGCCGGGCCAGCGGTGCATGTATAAGGAGTGGTGCTGTTGGAAGATGAACAACAGTGGGCAGCCTCTGTGTGTGCGTCAGCATCTTGTCTTCACGTCTTTGGCTGAACCTTTTCATGACTCCTCGTGCTTTTCAAACACACTAGTCATATTTTTTTATTAGACAGCAAGAGAGAGACAACTGGACCACGAAGGGGTCTTCTTCTCCCCTCTAGATGTAGCCTGTGTCCTGATGGTAACTCTCAGATTAGAGGTTGAAGGAGAAGTGCAGCATCTCTGGCAGCTGCTGCTTCTGTACCTTCAAAGGCTTCTCGTCCTTCCTCCCTATCCCCCATACATTCGCCCCGCCTTCCCTCCCTTCTCCGGCTCTCCCTCTCTCCTCCCGTCTCCTCCCTCGTTCTCCCTTTTTCCACCCCTATCGCCCTCTCCATCTCCCTCTCCTCCCCGTCCTGTTCGTAATAAGCCAAGTCTCGGGAGCGGTTTCAAGTGTGTTTAGAGTAGCTGACTCATCGCTGCTTTTTGTGCCACGGTTTGTTAACGCAGAGGGCAGCTGATGGCCGTCTGGACGTCCTGTGTCACAGGTGGCCCACGCAATTCTGTATGTGTGTGCACGTCGGTGTTGTGTGACTGCATTAAATACAGCTCTGATGGGTATAAACACCTCTTCCTTTATCTTCAGTGTGCGTGCGGACATGAGTGACATCCTACCAAAAACAAAAAGAGGCACACTGGGCCTTTACTCTGCTGTCGGTGAGGAGTGTTCAGACCGTGGCTTCATTCAACAGTGGCTAATGACAGGCCAGAGATGAAGAGGAGCTCTTTGTCTGCAGCTTCAGAACACACACGCACACACACACACACACACACACACACACACACACACACACACACACAGATAATGTCCTTGGGGAGCTATCATGCTTATCTGTTATTTAGAACACAAAGTTTCATGCAAGATTTAACGTGTTGGGGTTAACTGACACACCAGTGAGAGAGCACTAAGCTCCCCCTGTCTGCCCTAATCCACCAAACGACACTAACTGACCTTACTCTAAGTCACAATCTAAAGCGGCCTCATACACACTCCCTCTCTACTTTTCCAATATCTCTTGGCGTACGTTTCTCCGTCTTCTAATTGTTCAGTTCCCGTCATCCCATCTCCGTTTGAGCTCATCCCTCTCAACGTTGACACCGCGGTGACCCCCTTCGCTGCATCGGGGGAATCCAAGCCAATCAGAGCTAGTGTTTCACTGCGCTCGACACCCCCTTTCCATTCCTCTCCATCCCTTCGTTCCTGCTTCGCGGCTAACGCGGCTCATCCTGAAACCATTACGCCAAATTGCTAAATGGTTCAAATGTGCAACCACTTAAGGCTTTGTCTTTAAGAGGAGTAATCTTCGATCTACTGTGGCAAGCAAGAGGAGGACGAGGTGGATGGTGGGAAGTGAGAGGGAGCCACGTACTGTGGACTGAAACTGAGATGAATAGAGGTAGGATAGCAGGAGAAGAGGTAGTAGCTTTCACATAAAAACATGTCCCCATAACTCGTGTTTTTATTATTCTGCCGTTGAGTCCGATTCATGGGAATGTGAGAGGCCGACACCGTAATGCGGGTTAATACAGAGTAAAAACTGACACGGTATATATGTAATGTATAGTAATACTATCCACAGTATGATATTTGCAGAGAGACCAACTGCACCACCAGAGTTGGCAAACAGGCTTCTATGTTCCCTCTGTGAAAACACCCCTTTAAAACCACAATCAATTGCTTTAATTGCATTTATTTTATTACACTCTCACTAGTTATAAGAAAATACTAATTCCCTCTATGGATTCTGAAGACTTTTACGAGAACCTTTCTCAACACGTCCAAGGTTTTCCAAGGAAGAAATCCTCTGGTGTCCAGAAAATTATGTTTTTTTCCCCCCACCATTTGCTGGCAGCAGCAGCAGCAGCTACGTTTTCTTTGGAACAAATATAAGAAGCCGGTAGCTAACTTGAGCAGTAACGAACTGAGCATCCAAGGGAAAACACATCGTAACGCTGGCTACGCTCTTTTTATTGGTCTCTGAGGAGCACGGTGCAAAAAAAGGCCTCATCAGTGACCGCTTATCACCTGCGGCATGGCCAAAATTGGAAAGCGTATTTGAAATGAGCTTGACTCGTGGACCAAACAGACAAGTTGCTTAACAGAGATACTCACTGGATAACAGCCAGACCGGGAGACAGATACAGTACATAGACATACCAAAGGATAGGAACCATTGCATACGTCAAATCCTTCTGTGAAGCAGTCGCGGCTTCCTGAGTGACCCCGAGTCTCAGCCAGAGGACTTTGATCTGTCACTGAGATCATTACTAAGCCGACTGAGCTGACAAAAGAAGAGAGGAGAGACATTCTGCAGAGAGGTGCACAGACTCTGAGGTAATTGAAGACAGGATCTCGTCCTCAGTTGTCCCGCTTGCTCTCCAGAAGGCAGACGTGCTGTGGAGAGCCGGCGGGGGGATGACTGGAGAAGACGGGGTTGGACGACCACCATCATTGCAAAAACACAGCTGGATGGACACGGAAGAGGGAGAGATGGCGAGTACAAGACGTCACGATATTTGAAAGAAGTCATAAAATAAGAATAGATTCTAAAGCGCAATCAGCAAGAGATATGAGGGGGAGGAGGGAGATACAAGAATACGTTCACACCACGATTGATTCACACAAAACTCAAATATCATGCTGCAAAAAAAAGGAAACACCGTCCTCGTCGATTTCTGGGCTTCCAGGTGCGAACCAAGGCGGCACACTTTATTACTCTATACCTTAACAAAGGAAGCGCCTTCCTTATTAACCTTTCACAATAAAAGCTTGAGACGATGTCGTTTATTCGTTATGTAAAGGCCTTAATGTGAAAAAGGGAAATGCAACACAGAGTAAAGCACCATTTAATCGTCACGTGACCACCGCACATTCCTCGTACAAAGATGCAATAACCAATATGTTATTTGTATGGGCCTTAGTGGATTGATGTTTGACAAACATTTTAGAACCTCCAAACGCTCTTTGGTGAATTATATTAGATCAGTTTTGGGAATCCACATCAAATACAGCTGGAGTTTCCAAGGTGACCCAGAGAGAAAAACTAAATAAAGAGTGGAAGCTTCCTTTCTCACAAAGAATAAAAATATTTCAAACAATGAAAACATTCGTATAATGTCAACATAAGAATGACTGTAAAGAGACGTGCAGATAGGCAGGCCGGGCACTTCAAGCATCTGCAATAGCGTTACAGTGTAATGAACGACCCACATCTATTTGACAAAGTATTCCCTCTGCTTTTGTAACGGCATAACTTCTACATGGACATGTTCTGCCTCCAGTGTATATGAAACATGATTGCAATATCAAATAACCCTCACATTTTTGCCGTTTTGCATTTGCGCCGGTGCAATTAATATAAAATGCTTGGAAGGAACCCCAGCTAATGACAGACATTAACTAGCTTGGCTCCCCCCTCTCCCCGTGACAAACTGAGAGAACTCAGCTTGAACCGTAGAGAAAGCCCATGAGCCAGCTGACTGATAGCAGCGATAAGGAGTTTTCAAGGTAACTATGCAAAACCAAATCCGTCTGTGGGAAAGTAGCAGCAAAAGCAGAAGTCTGTTTATTTTAATGAGCTCAGAAGTGTCTCTCCTGTTTCTCCTGCATTACACTGGGGCTCTTTTTTTGGGGGAGTTCACACAGCAGTGCACCGTGCGTCCATGATGGATACGGTAATGATACATTAATGCAATCAGGGCCGTGTCTGTTTTGTCTCCCATTAAGAAGGCCGGCTATCTCGCTGACGAGGGCCAGGTCACATTTGGTCGTGACTTTGAGCGGTTTCCTTCGCTGTGAGAGACGGGAATAGAGCGTTTTCTGTGTGCCTATCGGAGAGGCGGCGTAGGGGAGAGGGGATAGGATGAGAGATAACTGCTGGGATAGTCCACATCAGGGCTGCTTGGGTTTCTGCCTGCTTGTCTTTTCAACACCAGGAGAAGTGATGCAGATTTATGAAGGCGAGGAATCAACCAGAAGGCAGATATGTTTGGCTGCTGAGCCTCTCATCCACATAGGGAGCTGGACTGAGCTGCTGCTCTGCTGCTTCCAACCCCTCATCTGGCCTCACTTCTGGTCCACAGTACAAACTAGGGATGTGTGCTGGTTCATTTGTACCTGGTCCAGTATTTAGTGTGTGATCCATTTTTATGTTATTTAAAGCCGCCAACAAAAATCACAAATTGCGGACGGAGCATATCGCCAGCAGGGAAAAGCTCTCTGTGTTACGCAGTATACTTTCCCAAGCTTTGACCTCAACCAGGCAACGCTACAGGTGGAAGGAAGAGGAGGGGACTGCAGTGATGGGAGCAGCAGCTCGGAGTATTGCACAAGCTTATGGCTAAAAGTCCGAAAAGCGACAGTGTGTCTCTTGCCAGAGAGAGGGGGAAGACAAACGTTCTCCTGGAATTTGTTCACATTACAGACAAAAGCAGAAACTGTTAGTGTTGGCCTCGATCACCACTCGAAGCTCTCCAGGCAGCAGCGCTGCAGCAGTGATCAGTGCTTTGGTCTGCACTGCTCACAGCATGAGGCGTCCATCCAAACCCCAGCAGATAGGAAAGATGGAGCCTCGGTCCTGATGGGAAACGGGGGGGGGGACGAGATGTCTCCGTGGACGAGATGCTGCCCCACGCTCAACTAATCCATACGTCATCTTACTTGAACACGCGTTGACAATGCGTGCTCATACACAGTTTTTTTGGAGTTGCGTAGTAGACGCATGTGTATGCACATGGATCTTTCAACACGCATGTAATGTAGACGCACACACGCGAACACTCAGACCTGGCTGTGTGTGATGGATCCGGTTCACAGGACTTTGCATGTATGGAGGCTTACTGCAGTCATCCCATAAATCACACAACCCTATGGCCAAAGTCTGACGCCTAGTCACTTATCATGTAGATTAGGAAAAGGACGTGGGGAAGAAAAAAAAGCGACTTTCTCATCATCCACTGTTTTATATGTTCTCTGTGTTTATGTTCTGTATCTCCATCTCCTGTTTTTTTTCCTCTCTCGCTCTCTTTCTGAATGTGTGTCTGGGATTCTGTCTCTGTGTGTGTTTAGGTGTTTCTTTGCTTTCTGTCACTCCGGCCTTCCCTGCATCGGCCTTTTCACCGGCTAAATCACTCCCCAGCCTTCTTCCCCCCCTATTACTGTTACAGTACCCACAGCAGTAGTCACCCTTTACGAGGTGGGTCCAGCCTCTCAGCTGCAGGCTACCGCAGTTGGGCCATGTTTGAAAGACCCACACACACACACACACACACACACACACACACACACACACACACTTACGCACGCACGCATGCACTCACGCATGCACGCACGCACACACTCACGCTTAGATTCTCTTAAAACCCACACATGCACAGACGCACATTACCGGCATCCAGTGCAGAGAGCCACACAGGCCTCAGAGTGAGAGCTGGCTTTTCCGTAGGGCCGAGATCTGTTTCCAGTTAAAACCTGCCCGTGTCCTTCCTAAACCCCTGGGCTCCTGTGGCGGCATTGCCCCAGAGAGAGAGAGAGAGAGAAAGAGGAGAGAGAGAGAGAGAGAGAGAGAGCTAACCTACACACAAACAAATGGATACAAATATAAATATGTTCACAAAGACACACTTACCCACCCACACACAGCTGAGCCCCTTTTTAGAGCGGTGTCAACAGCTCCAGCTCTCTCACACACACACACACACACACACACACACAGTCACCAACACACACACACACACCAGCAGAACACCTGTCGGGCTGCGAGGCTCGCTCCAGGACACCTTCGAGTCATGAGCTCATCGGAAAAGCAATTAAAGGCATGCAGGCCCCGCACGCTGGCGTAATGTTTTGTTTTGCTACTTGGCTTCAAAATTAACCAAACCTGTCAAAAGTCATCTGGTTGACGCGGGCCGGGCTATATTTATTTATTTTCTGTTTGAGGAGCTAGACGCGGGGTCTAGAACAACTACAGAGAAAGCATATCTGTTTGTGTTTAATAATATTGCCGTTATGGTGGTCTGGAAGATTCTACGATCTTATTTCCCTGTGTGTGCTGCAATGATGATTCTGTAGGGACAAGGGGTCGATGAGCTAGCTTGAACATGAAATCCTTACCCCCCCCCTTCACCATCTACCTGGGGGGTTGGACGGCCCCGCCTCTCTTTGCCTGCTTGTAGGTCTGACGGTGGGGGTCGTGACCCCTCTAACCCCAATCAGGGCCATGGTCTCCGCTGAGGGGACTTGCTGTTTGAACTCACGCTGACCTCATCGAATTTCACGCTCGCAGGGACTGAACAAAAGCAGATCAAATAATTGCATTAAAAAAATGTATAAACGACGTAACGTGATTTAAAAAAAAGAGACAATATGAGGACAGAAAGCTGTGTGTTTGATGGAGTACTGGGGGAAAGGAGGACACAGACAGGACGTAGAGGTCAGAGGCCTCCTCTCAGTCTGCTCTCCACTGTAGCCTCAGGCTGAGAGTCAGACAGCCCTAAAACAACACCAGCAGCCCCGTGCTCCCTTTTAACTCTACTGGTCTTGAGAAGAAAAAAAAACCTCATCTTTGACATTAATAGGTCCGCTGTCGGTGAGTCAAGGTGAGTGTGTCTTCACAGATGCCGCCACGGTGTATATTTTGGAGTCCAGGCCACTGAGGCAGTTTTCCGCTGTTTTTTTTTGGTGGGGGAATGATTTAGGAAGTAAGAAAAACACCTCTGTTATCGTTGTCATCGCTTTTCTTTAATGACCCTCATGCCACCTGACCGGAGCGCAGAAAAAACAACAGCCAGCCTGCCGCCGAAGGTCACGGGGGCCGCGTCACGTCGCCGCGCACTTCAATCGAGGCATCGCGCTCCGGGGCCGCTGTGTCAACAACGGCGATGGAACGAGAAAGCGCGAACGCCGAAGGCCTCGGTCTTCAAAGCCTCGTAAGCCCGGGTCACATATTTTGTTTCTGTGTCACTGTCAGAGAGAGAGAGAGAGAGAGAGAGAGAGAGAGGTGTTGTGATTTATTAAAATGGTCACGGCTGTCATTGGCAGAAGCCAAACAGACGGGACACGTGGCCACAGTAAGATGGCGGCTGCTGGCACTTCCACATGCCGGCTGGTTATTTAAGCAACCATTATGGAAACCCTCCGTGTGGGTTTATTGTCTGTGTTGTATCTGCTCATGTTGTGGCTCTCGTGCTGCAGAGCATCCTCCACAGTGTGTCTGCGTTGGCGTTACCTCATAGTCCGCCCTGGTTGAGAGACTTATCTCCAATTAGGCATTTTATTTACTCTCATTTGCTCATTTATCGCCGTAATAACTGTTAAATAAGGGATCCGTCTCCTAAGTAATATGATTTATTGTGCCATGACTCATTTCTGCCGAAACGTGCTTCGTCGCGCTCGGTGCTATATCCCGCTGACCACAGTTTCGAGTCAGTCGATTTATCGAATACATCTTCAGCGCTCAGCCTCGTTCCCGGGCTCTTTTGGGTCCCATACTGCTTACGCTGTTCTGGGCTATTATGAAAACCACTTGAAGCTGGGGGGCCCCGGTCCTGCAGCCACAGCCAAAGCCTATTAAGCAGCCACACTGTGGTGGGGGAGTTCAAGCCACAGGGCTGAGGTTGTGATTCTTCGTCAGGAGGAGGAGGAGGAGGAGGAGGAGGAGGAGGAGGAGGAGGAGGAGGAGGAGGAGGAGGAGGGCGGCGGCGTGGCGTGGCGGTTGGAGAGAGGTGCATGCAGGATGACGAGGAAGGGTGGAGGTATGGATTCAGAAGGAAGGGTAAGGAGGGCGAGGAAGGATGGATGAAGGAGGGTTGTAAGTGTACAGGAGGTGGTTGTGGGTGGAATTGAAGCCATGCTGACACGGATAGAGGAACAGTGAAGACAGACGGAAAGTAAAGAACATTAGAAAGCTAGATAAAGCGATAAAGGAAGAAACGTTAGTCCGTTTGACCTGATCCAATGAGAACCCCCCAAGCCCCCCCAAGCCCCCTAAAGGATTCTGTGCCAGTAACAAACCACTGAGGATTGAAGTGCACCTGGTGAATAATGATCACACACACACAAACACTAGTGCTGATGCCTGCATACACTACAGTATATTACATCATGGTCTACTGAGAATGCACACACACATACACCCACACAAACACACACACAGGCACACACACACACACACACACACACAGAGACTACAAATCACTGAATGTTGTAAAAGTGGAGCAAATTGAAACAGTTTTATTTGCATTGTTCACAGGGAATAATGGAGGAGGGAGGAACTCCTGCCAAGTTGGAGAGCTAACAACAGTGTGTGTGTGTGTGTGTGTGTGTGTGTGTGTCTCTTCAGGCAGAGTTTATAATTGTGCTTTGTCCACGCTTCGGAGGCATTAAAACGTGAGGCGAAGCAACAAGCAATCAGGCTTCGTTTGAAGGCGAAATGCACACACACACACACACACACACACACACACACACACACACATACATTTGCACGTTCACACTTACACACTTGCAGCTTTGCCCCGGGGCCTGAAACAAAAGACCGGGGGTCTTGTCCAAAGCTCCATTAAACTGCCGAAAGTCCTGCTAGAGCTGAAACATCCTCCTATCGTCATGCCGGGACATTCCACGGCACGCCAGAGACCCCAGCGCTAATCCCGCCGGCATGGGAGTCATTATTGATAGGATCCTAATGCATTACCTCAGGGCCCTGCTTATTGTTGGTGGAGATTATTACTTAAGAGTAAACCAAAACCCAGAGAAGGTCTCGAGTTTCATAGAAATTTATCAAAAGAAAATGTTTTTCTTGGCTTACACCTCTTTGAACAGGCGCAATTGAAACAAACTGTGCTCCCTTTGTCGCGCTCCGACGAGAGCGGCTCCCACACCCACCGGCAGGTCATCGGGACGTGGGGAGAGGAACCACCTCACGCTCGATCTGAGCAGATCTGCCACTTTCCCTCGTTGGTTTTTACCCGACTTGATTGCAGTGATCCGCATCGATGGTGGGGGGGGGGGGGCGCGGGCCGTCCCATTCATCAGTGGTTGCGATCGTCTGCAGAGTTGCATTATTAAATCCTTTGTGTCTTTGTTTTTATGTCCAGGTGCGATCCTGCTGGTCAGTGTCCAGGGCATATCTGTCAACGTGGACCCGGTGTTCTGCACGTGGCTGCTGTACCAACCTCACCGAGGGATCGGCAGGCAGCAGCAGGTACCCCATCCAAATGTCTCCTCCTGGCCCTTTTTATTTTGGTCAACATTTAAACATGTTTCACAGTTGTACATGCAATCTGTATTAATAGAGAACAAGCAGCGGAGTCTGAAGGGAACGTCAATGTCTCCCTCCCTCTTCTCTCATTCCCTGCTACTTTTCTTTTTTCTCCATGTGCTCTGCTCTCTGTCTTCCATCCCCTCTCCCTTTATTTATTTGACAGGGGTCACGGTGATGGTTATAGACTTTGAATGTCTCTGTGCCCACGCTATACACACACACACACACGCGCGCGCTCTGTTTGATTGCCAACGATATAGTACAGGTTTACCCCATAAAGGCACATCAATATATAGTACATTAAAGTATCATATTGTAATACTTTTTGTTTGGTTTTAACAAGTTGCTCTGTTTCATGCCTCCTGCAGTTTAGAAGGGCTGTCAGCATGTGTGTGTGTGTGTGTGTGTGTGTGTGTGTGTACACATGCATGTGTGTGACAGACAAAGAGAGAGGGAGTTAATTGCACCAACTCCTTCATCTGGAGGTTATTGCTGTACGAGGGTAAACAGATGTTATGAGTTGAACTGCAGCCAGTGTGACAAACACTGTGTGTGTGTGCGTGCGTGTGTGTGTGTGTGTGTGCGTGCGTGTGTGTGTGTGCGTGCTCAGCTGCCTGTCAGGGTCACTCCTCAAGGCCCGCCCCGGTGTAGACCTTCAGCTGAAGGCCACACAGCAACCTGTGAAGGACAAGGTCGGGGGGGGACTGACTGGTAGGGCCAGGATGGCAGGGAATTGATACGAATTAAGGACAGACGGACGAGAGAAGAAGGATGTGCGTGTCCCACGTGATGAGTTTAATGGGAAGAGCTTTAAAGGGGGGAGAAGTGTGTGTGTGTTTGGGGGGTGGGTGGCACATGAAAGGTTGACGGGAGGGAGAAAGAGAAGGCGAGTATGAGACAGACGCAACGAGAGAGAGAGAGTGAGTTCTGTGAGGAACACGTGGAGAAAATGGGGGAAACGGGACATCGTACGGCAGGAGGTGCAGAGAATGAGAGGAGGCTATAGAGTTCAAAGTCAAGTGAAACAGAGCAGACTCACACATCTGAGAGGTAGATGGTTTGGGAAGCGGGTAATGAAGAGAAAGGGAATATGAGGGGGGGGGGGAAGGTTGAGAAGCAAACAGCCATTTTGCCTTGGCTGTTTTCACCACTCCTGTGTGTGTGTGTGTGTTTGGTAGAAGGAGTTAGCTCATACTATGTCATCCATCAGGAATGAGCGATGGTCATTGGGTAAGGTACCTGCTTTTAACAAAGAGCTCTGAAATATTTTCCATGAAGTGTACAAACTGAATTAGTTTTTTGTTGTTTTTTACCATTCTTCTTTCCCAACCAACTAAACAGACGTATGGCTTGTTTGTCTCTACAGTGATTTAAGTGTCACGTATTCCCTGTAAATCAGTGTTCTGTTATGTACTGCATCTATGCGTTACAGTCACACATATTTACGTCAATTGGACAAGTTTTCCTTTGCAGCTTCACTTACTTTCTTCTTACCTTTCACAATAAAAGCTTTTTGACATATACACATGCGTCACTGCTTACCGGAGGGTATTTATGTTCACTTAGAGCATTTAGCTAAGATGCAACTAAACAAAATAGCTTATAAATTTGACATTTCTTTTCAATGCACTCGTTGGTAAAAACCTCCAATACAGTTACAGGAAGTGTCTTTCTAATAAGAGTATTTTGCACATCCCGCAAGCAGATCTTTAAAAGGTGCCCAATATGGAACGGCTCTCAGCATGTCAATGGCTGAGCCGGCAGCGAGGAGCTAACGGTGCACACACATCGAGGAGTAGTGTACTGTATAGTGCTCAGGTTCACCCCCCCACTATACATGTACAGTCTGCTGCTGTCTTCATGCTCTCAATCCTCAATCAAAATATATAGAACTACAGTAGCATTCACTCTATGTTATGTCGCAAACAAACCATGGGTGTGTGTGTGGGTGTTTACTCGGGCTGCAGGACGTCGTTGGCCTGCAGCCTTGTGCAGCTGCATAGCCTAGCGCTGATGCTAATGGGTTTCCTTATTTTAGACCAACCTTCCACTCTTCTGTCTTTAAGCCACCTCACTGCCAGCCTGTGTGTGTGTGTGTGTGTGTGTGTGTGTGTGTGTGTGTGTGTGTGTGGGTATGTGTGGGTATGTATGTGTGTGTCTTCGGCCCACGAGCAGCATGGGAGAATGCTCAAGAATAATATGGTGCTGTCACTATTCCTTGTTGGTCTTGGAGGCCTCTGTTGTGTTCCACCGCATTTCTCTCTTTCTCTTTCTCTCTCTGCCTCCCTTCTCTGTCTCGCGTTGCATTGCATTATGCATCGTGTCTCCTTTCTAACCCACATCTTTAAAGTCTAAAGTTATCTCTGGGTCGTGGCCTTACTAACGCAGAACGACGGAGGAGCGATAGAGAACAACGTTTGAATAATTTGCAATCTCACTGTTAACGGACATTTAATTGTGTTACAATCAAACAGCGTATCTCCTTTCCTGATGGCCTCATAGGTGCTCACTCATGCTGTGATGTCATTGCAGACTCCAGGTTCAGTCCCTCTGGCCAAGAGGAGAGAGGACGAGGCGTCGGTAGGGAGCACCCCGCTGGCCAAAGAGCCGTCCAATCAGGCGTCAGACTACGCCAGCAGCCCGGTCAAAACCAAAACGGTGACAGGTAGGTTTACTAACGTCGATATCGAAGCTATTACTATGACATCGCATTGAGTGGTTCACACACATAAAGGGAACGGGTTAGCACAAGATCTTGTTTTGTTTTCAGATGTGTTTTCCATAAAGATTAATATACAAACGAAAACTGCGACGCCAGTTACTTCTCCTTTAATACATATGCAATAACTACCTGATGTTTCTATGTTTTAGGATATGGTCTTTCAGTAGCAGAATAACCTTTTTTCACTGCATGTCACCCTGTTGCAGTGAAGCCATGTTACGATGTTGTTACATAACACACTCCATTTCGCTGACACCTGAGTGAACCCGATTCTCAGAGGACACCACATACACCGCATGTCCTCCTCTGGTAGTATTACTGTGGGCTCGGATGCCCAGAATAGATGAGTGGCTTGGCTGTGTGGAGGCTTCCTCGATGCCAGTTTTCCGCTTTTCTGGGACCCCCCTGTTCAGAGCAAAACACACACAACACACACACGCGCACACACACAGGCAGAGAGTACATCTACATGTCAGCACACATGTACGTACTGTACAGGCTGGCGGGTTTTATGATGTACATGTACATACTTGTGCATGCCACACACACAGAGACACCCTCACACACTCATGCAGCCTTGCTGCGGTCTGATCTTTAGATCCTTTCCAGAATTTTCCAAATCGGTCTCTTAAGTAGGAAAACTCTGAACCTTTTGGATGGAGATGGCCGGAGAGGGAGAGCAGGACAGAGATGAGATGAAGTTACGGACCTTGTCTGCAACGTGACTGCTTGCTTTAGTGCGAAGTATATGTTTTAGGTTGGTGTTGATGGGGGTAGGAAGGGCTGACACTTCTTAGTCGATTAGTTGGTCATTTTGGTTTTCGTCGTCTTAAGATTTTTTATTTATTCTTTTCCATGCTGAATGACCTATTCGACATTACATCTCTGGTAAATACAAGATTTAAATTGATGCTTTCGCATGATTGTTTTTGGAGGAACTCAGTTTTTTCAGATCTGTCGATTACACAAACAAGTGTTGGTTGACTAAGAATGTATTTAGTCAAGGAATTTAGCAGCGTAGCATAGAAGTGCTAATGCTACTTAAGGATGTGCTAACTTACTCTGCTAATGTTAGCGCCACAGGTTTTACGTAGAAACGTACATCTCCTCTCCGGGTATGGAGTATCACTGTTACATGAAGAACATCTCCATGTATTGATGAGAGTCTATGGAGCAGAGCTGGTTAGTTGTCGGACCCTGGTCACACCTGGCCGATGCTGCGCTACGATTGTCCAGTTTACATTCCAGGGGCGGGACTTAGCGGAGGGTTAATTCATCAACTGAGCAAATGCAGTGCAAAAGGCCTTGGGATGGTATTTGATCAATTTTGGAGGAATCTGTCATTAAACATCAGGGCTATTGAGTTGTGATCCCAAAAAACATGTGAAGCACAAACACCCACACAGCCCACACATACTCCTCCACTCCTACCGGGAAGGATGGCTGGAGCAGTGTTGAGGAGCTGTCTATGACACAACAGAGTCATACTGACTGCAGACATGGTTTTCATTTAATACTCGTGTGGTGCATTCACGAACCTCATCGCCCACCTCGCCCCTCACGCGTTCCCCCCCCTATACATATTTAATTAATGCGATCTGACGGAGCGTATGGGCTGGCTTCATGTAACTGAATTAGTTACAGAGTTTAAAAATTGAATAAATAAATACGTAAAATGGAAAAAAGAAAAGAAAAAAAGACTTCCCAGCCTCTACTGTTTGACTCTCACAGTGTTTAGGCTCCAAGTCCTCTAAACACTTTAACGGTTGAAACATTCTCTGCCAAAGCAGCGCAGTGAAGAGTCAGGGGAAATAAGCAAGAGGTTGTTTGTCTTTTTTTTCTTTCTACTTTTTTAAGTCCCTGGGAAATGTGTTCCCAACAGGAGTGATGAATCCGGGTTTTGGGTGAAGTCATCCTGTGGCCGTAAATAACATTGCATGTCCATGACGTCCCGTCCCCCCCACACCCTCACCCCCACCCGATGTCAAGTGTTTCGATGGGAAATATGCTCCTTTGACATTTCGGAGTCTAAAAAAAGGCCATTAGGGTTGTTTCCTTGCTCGCTTTAAAAGCTCACAGCTTGAAAGGTCAACGCCGCCTTCCTCCTGGTTTTCCCTCTGTTCCTTGTTTCATTCAAAAATGAATTTGGCACTAATGGCTTTTCCAAACCGCAGCATCTTTGCTTACTCATATCTCTCATTAGGGGTCGTCAGTAAACAGTCACCTTGGCTCCAACGCGGCACACAAAGCTAAATCAGGCTGTAGCTCGTCAGCAACACTCAACTGAATCGAGTACTCTGGCCATCAATGCGCACGGCCTCCGATCCACCAGCTGTCTATTAGTGTTGCACGGTAACAATACCCCATTTTATTAGTACTGATACTCTAGGAATGACTGTTTTTAATTAGAGTTGTATTTATGGGTTATGAGCAGACTCAGTACTGTAGCTGAGCGTTATGGGTTGTCTCTATGAATGTCCCATCTCCCAATCCACGCTAAGGTAAGGTAATGCCGTGCCTAAAGGGGTTGTGCCAGAAGTTCAACTCGTTCCCATGCCGACGCATTAGCCTATTTAGATGTGTTATCATCACACAACCTTAAAACATGCATATTCTTCTTCTAATTGGCAATTGGAAGTCTGTGTGCGTGCCATGCTTTCAGGGCATCGGTGTATGACGGTTTCTTCTTACCTTTCACAATAAAAGCCCTATAGATATACACACTGCATCACAACGGTTCATGCTGTGGTATTGTGTGTATGTGTATGGAGATGTATCGTGGCAACACCACTGTCCATGTCCGTGACTTGATGTTTACCTTCTTGTTTTTCTCTCTGGGTAGCAGTCTGTTTGTCTTTCTAGTTTTTTTCTCTTGTCGTCTTTGTTTCTTTTCTTCGCCACGCTGTCTGCATTTGCGTCACTCTGTCTCCCACTCAGGTGTTTGTAAATGGCTGAAAACAAAGCCCGTAAACTGGCTTTCTTTTAAATGAACTGTCGTGTTTCACACAGTGCGTCGGCCGGTGAAATGTAAAGTGGTCAGCACATGTGGGCTGAAAATGGTGCCTCTTGCAGTGTTTAGCAACCTATTTGTAGCAGGCATCTCATTGTTGGACTGCATGAGTTAGTCAGAAACATACACTGAGTCAGACTCGGGCTCTTTCTTATACAAATATTTCTCTTGTGAAGTGGAAACAAGACATTGGTAACTAGGGGCTGGTACTGTTTTTTTTTTGTTGAAATCCAACCCTCAGTGCCCCAACTCTCTAACACTACGTTGGAATGGAGCTCCCCAGTAAATGAATAGCATCTTCCCTGGAAATGGCTGCGGTGTTACATGAGGAGATGTAATGAAAAGTTACAAATTGTTTCCGCGAGCAATCAGAATAAGGATAGGGCCGAGGCATTTAGCCCTTGTGGTTTCAATCATGGTGAAACAATAACCCACTGCAGTCAGAAGATCCCGGTAGACTGCAGCACGGCAGGTATTCCGTTCCCTTCATCCTAGAACCACCTTATCCGTGTTACAATATAATGCATCCTTCCTGCAAGAAAATACTCTGTTTCTCAGTAAGTCCGTGACCTTACATCTTGGGCCGTGGATGAAAAATGTTCTTGAATTGTTGGTGATACTTGATACAGTCCTTTTTCCTTTTCTTTTCTTTTTTTTTTTTGTTGGGAGATTCATGAATTGATTTTCTGTTCCAACTCATTTCTCTTAATAATACTTTGTTTCTGTGATTAATTTGAGGATGATGAACTGAATGTTAATTCTTCATATTGTAATATTCTCAGGGTCGGCCGGCCATGTTGCGGTGGACACTGGATACACAGAAACTTGATATGCAGACTGATCAACCCTGATATTTAGCTTTCCCTCGGGTCACTGTTGAGTAATGTAGAATAATGGGGGAAGAGCAGTTTGCTGATGCCGATTGGGTGAAAATCCACCAGACCGGTTGCACATCATAAAGTATAAAAGCTACAGTGGTCGACAGTGAAACCTGTATAGAGTGCTGCAGCATTGCACTGGTTCCCTGGACAATAGCATTATTTGCATTATTGCAGAATGTAAGCTCTGTGGCAAACAAACGTTGATATGTGCATGTTTTGTTCAAGATCATCTTCACACGAACACAATTTGAATGATTTGTGCTATAAAGGAAGTCCACCGCGGTCACATGACTTGACGTCTCCACCACTAAAGGAGAATAATAGTGTTTGTGTGGTGACGGTTTGCCCTCTCTTTTAGACAGACGCCTTTTTTAAATTCAACAGAGCGGTATTTACTGATTTATTTCATATCGTAGAACAAAATGTTCAAATGTTTTCAGCTTCTGGTTAACTATAGACCTTATTTTAGGCATCTAACCATAACAATGCTGACTCATTTCCAGGTTGTAGGACTCTTTCCTGCACCACTGAGTTTCATAATAACGGCTCGTTAAAATTGTGACGTACTCGTTTTTATTTGCCTGTGTTTACGTCACATGACGAAGTGCGCTTTCTGTGGATAACGTAAGGATGCATTACCCGTGATCCTCAGACATACTTATACTGGGACCTGGGCGGCGACATGCGGTTCTGAATCCAGTTCAATTATTGTGAAACTTCGATGCCGTGGTCAAACATAGTAGATTTTGATGTGAGACCAGGTTTGAATCCTCCCAAAAAAGAGAATATCTTGAAGTGAGACTCATTAGAACGATGGTGAGCCAGGACTGAAAGACCAAAGGTCATGGGAATAACAAATGGACTCTGTTATTAGGGTGGATTTTACCTTGTTAAGCCTTTTCACCTCACGAGAAGAGCTGCTGACATCGAACATGTTATGATTGGATTTAGCCTCTGTGAAGATGATTTATTAATTGCCTTACTATGTGTGGAGCACACTGGAGCTGGACGTTTAAACAGGAGGGTGATGATGGGGGGGGGGGGCTCACTACATTGCCGTTATTAGTTTATCATGCATGCCTGTGGACATAAAGCTGTCTCCTGCTTTCTCCCGTCAGCAGGGTGCGTTTCATCTTCTAAAGCCATGTAGCCGCAAGCGAGTGATCTGAAGGATTTCTCCAAATCTATTGGTAATTGCTGCGTGTTTACCCCGGGACATCCGATCCAGCTGAGGTTGAATCAATAAGCCATGATGATTTACCAAAGGGTAGAGCTGATGTGAACGGAGCTGAGAAATGTCCATTGTCTTCTTGATGGGCCTTAATCTCATTGGCTGTGATGGAGCAAGCTTTTTTTTTGGGGGGGGGGCAAATTAATATTTGGCCAGAAATAAATTGTGTTTTTGTAAGAAATTAGTTGAAATTGAGCAGCTCATTTTTTCCTCTGTTTTTTTTTTACAAAATTATCATTTGGCCTTTTTCCCTCGATAGCGCTAATGTGCTCGTTCTAACGTGACGACAAATAAACATCCAGATGTATGACGAGGCTCGGTTTTAGTTGCCGCCACATCATTTCTCAGGGGACTCCTGAGGGGCTTTTATTTCTCAGTCCTCAGTCATCTGCGTGGGTAAACAGAGGAGATATGTGCAGGTTGTTTGCCAGTCGGAGTCAACACGTGTGCGGACAGCCATTCAGCGGCGCATTGGGGAGTAAACACATGAGACTCAGCAGTGGCAGCCGGCCAAATGGGCTGCCACCAGTGCTGCTACTCAGCTGACCTTCAGGAGAAGACGTCATCGCGAGGCTCTTATAGGAACCACACTGCTGATGTTTCACTGAGTGAATCTGACTTTAAGTGTGCAACTCCAAAGTATTTAGTCCCTCGAATGCTTGCGATACTTGTGTGCCGTGTTCAACCCTAGATTACTACCTTTTAAGCTTTTTTTTTTTTTTAATCATATTTGGAATGTGGAGGAGTGAAGTAGAGGAGTAGTAATACGTCTCTGGTAGACCTGTCAGTCACCTTGCTCCCGTAGCTGTGCCTACAGTGTATGAATGTGTGTGTGAATGTTGGATACTTCTGATGTGCAGGTGGAACCTTAGCTCCTCCCATCAGTGTCTGAATGGGTGAATGATGTCATGTAGTGTTAAAGAGCTTTGAGTGGTCGGAAGATGAAAAAAGCGCTCTACAAGTACAGGTCCATTTACCTTGTAGCCCCGCCCTAAAGCTTTGACTCTAAATGGACCATAATTTACGAAATTAACATCATGCTTGAAACTAGATATTAAGACCATAAACTCATGTTTACTGAGGGAATAATTCAAGAGACATTGAACATTGCTCAATAGATTACTACATAAAGGGTATCAACGGTACAGTCCGGTTCTCCTCCAGGTCCGGGCCCCGCTCAGACACCCACAATATGTCCTCTCACCGCGCCTTAAAGTGCTTCAAACATATAAGTCTGCATGTCCAGAGTGCGCTTGTTTGAGATGCCGTTACAAGATTAAATGACCCGATGTGCTGGATGTATGGAATATTGATATTGAGCGGTGTTATGTTCCGCCCGATTATAAACTGGCAAGAGCAGACCTTTCTCCGTGCCTATTGATTATCATAGTTTTCCACTGGAGCTATTGATTTCCCTGCAGAAATCACCTTAGGAAATCGCAGAACAAATCATAATCCGCTGGAAGAAAATCATTTTCAGAGTTTTTTTTTTTTTTTCAGCAGTTCAAAGCCTCCTCAGAACAATTGCACTCGCTTGGATTGTCCCTGCTTCCAATTGGCCACTTGGAACGCATGCCTGGCACTTTTATGATGTAAAGCGAGTGTTATGTTGTTTTGTTACCACACTCAGCCTAGCTACAGTTTCGCAGCAATCAAGGGGGGGACTTTCCTGCAAGGCTTTCGTAAGGTGCCTGTTAACGTGTAGGCAAATGTACACAGACACGCAGGGCCAAGCTCACTGCAGATCATTTCCCCAGAAAGCACTGGGGGCAAGGTGATATCATTCTGGGGTCTCTGGGGGCTGTGTGGGCCTGCCCGGCTCAAATCGCACCACCCGTATCCGACTCCTTTTGGCAACACAATATTTCACTCTGCCTCTCTGGTTTTGGTCGCTGCGCACGTTAACTATACAGGGCACATGTTTAAAAAAAAAACAACAAAAAAAACGCCGCTGACTCTCTGGAGCGAAGACAGTTCCGGTGGATGACGGACTTTGAACGCAGCACATGGTCAAATATATTGTCACTAAAGACACACATCTGCAATTAAAGATTGGCTCTCCGTCACATGAGGAATAATATTTTGTTCAGAACACGCTTGTACAAATATTAGTGGGGTTTTTTTGCACTTCAAAAATTGCAAGGCTCTGGTTAGCTTCTATAAAAGCTCATATTTCTGGTCAGTCCATCAGGCTTTTTTCTGGTCAATTTATACGTTCTGACTACGTAGTCTGGTGGACAGACTCGAGGCCTGAGGTCTTTGACCATTTAACTCTCATCCCAGGTTTGTGTTTGAACGTTGCCTAGTAACATCATCATCAGAGGTGTTAACCGTTATTTTTCTGTGTTTTTCCTTCACAAGAAAAGACCGCAGAACGACTCCGCGAACAAGTTGTCTCGCCTCAGTCTCGAGATCGATCTCTGTCTGTCCCGCACAATTACGCCACAAAATCGGTTCCCATAAAAACTAACCTAAGTATTTGTTCTTTATTTCTCCCTAATGAATGTTCTCGTTTACGATCGAGAGCCTCCCCGGTCCTGAGCTTCTCATTGTTCTCCAAAATCTTCCAGAGTAATGATCTCACTGGCTTTGCTTGTCAATCCTAAAATTAGCCCTGAGAACATACTTCTCTTTGCTGAAAAGCTTATCCTATGGACCTGGCCGCACTCGTCGGAGGTTGGAAGGAGTTCCTGTCTGCTAGTGGTCTGGATGATGGGATTAGATGTAATTGTGCTGTTTACTGGGAGGACCAGAGAGAGAAAGCGAGACATGGAAACATTTGCATCGTTCTTATTACCAGTCCGCACGGTCAGAAGACAATGTCTGGTGGTCTCTTATGTGGGCCTCTCAGAGATGTTTCCGTACTGATGGCTTTTCTGTGATCTCAAACCATCGTGCGCCAGCTAGAAGGTTGAGAACAGGGAGGAAAGTCCAGGTTTCATGGAGGAAGGACATCAATCAATATACTTCTGGAGAAAGAAAAGGAACCTATGCATGCATGTACACATGTTTGAAAAGAGAGAGAGGGAGAACTGATGAGAGGACTTTAGGCAGAACCACACAGTCATACATAACTAGATCCGAGCCCAAGTAGCCTGATGGAACTCCGGCAGGTTTTTATTGGCTGCTGTGCGCTTTTCAGAAGGGGATAATATTTTCTTTGTGGAGTTATTTATATAGTAAAAATGTTCTGGTAAAGTCAATAATTTATCAAGGTAATGATGGTTGGAGTGGGGAAAGAAAACAAGAACGAGGAGGAATAATGAGATAGGAGCCCCCCCCCCCTCTCCCCCGAGGAGCATGGCTGCAGTCTGGAGGGGGACTCTACTCCATGAGAATGTCTCTGGCCTCCGCACACCCATGAGCCCGTGCAAACCTCTTCCCCGGGCTTCCAGGACCGTCTGTGGGGAACGGATGTGTCCTCATGTATCCCCTTTCTGCTTTTCATGAATGATAAGGGTATTAGGCCTTTTGTGGATGTTGGCTGAGGGTTTTTTGGGGGGGGGGGGTGGAAGTTGAGAGGAGCATAGAGGGAAGTCGGGGTCGAGTCGTCGGGCGGATTAGTGTGCAGACTGGAGCGGCGCTTGGTTCAGATGACAAAGGAACAGGAGAGGTTGAGCTGATTTCACGAGGGACGTTCCAAAAGGGTCTTGGTGTCACAGTGGGAAGACGTGTCTTCTTGTTTTCATTCTTTCCACGATGTGTCACGCTCTGGTAACAAATCTCTCCTCTCCCTTTTCCTGAAGATCTCGAGGTTGTATAGGTTGGACACTGCGGTCCTCTTCCTCACTTTTCTCCTCGTCTGCCTCCCCGCATGCCTGCATTAAGAAGTCATCCCTCCACAGTTACCTTGACTGGTTATTAGGGGACTTCCTAAAGCACGGGGTGAGATCCAACTTTTAAAACTCTGCCCTCTCGCCAACCCCCTCCCCCTCGCCCACATCCCCGGCCACGCTGACACTCTTCTTTTCTTTTTTTTCCACGGCGGCTTCCATAACCAAATGGAGTTGAGTAAATATTTAAACAAACAGCGACTCGCATCCAAAACAAATAGGCGGGCAGGTTTATTAAAGAGCCCCGTCGCTGAATCTGCACGCAGCTGTAACAGAATATACAACACTTCAACTCACTGTAAACCATTTGTAAAAGGGAACATACCAGGGAGATAGCAGGCGGCGGGGGGGAAACGCCGAGATCCCTTGACGGGGCTGCTTGTTATGGGCGACTTGCTCAACCCCCTTGGGGAAGGACGTATGGATGCTTTGGGCCCCCTGACTGTTTGAACTGAATTTAAGCATGTGTGTTTTGTACGGGGCGGAGTTTTGTCATAAATCGAAATGAGGCAACACTGATTTGTTTCAGCACTTAAAGGGACAGTAACTCCAAAATGTAAAATACACATTCATCCTCTTACCTGTGGTGCAAATTATCAGTCCAGATAGTTTTCGTGTTAGAAATCCACACAAATGTGTTTTTTTTTCAGAAATCGTTACTCAAAATAATGCACGGACCTTGTTTCATGTTCAAGCTATTTTCTTTCTAGTGAGCTACACCCTTGGCTCATTTTATTTGGTGCTATGATGACCACAAGCAGAGTGCCATCTAGGTCCATTATATTGGAGGGAAAGCAGACGTTTTCCTAAAATAATTTCTTTTTAAAGTCTTTTTTCTGATTTTGAGGCGAACCGTCCCTTTTTAAATCAACGCGTGGCTCCAGATCTCCCGGCCCAGGTCGTGGGTGAGATGTGATGGAGCTGTTAAAGAGGATGAATAATCTCCATCAGCATGTTTATGGGGGACGGGGACTGGCAGCCCTGCACACCAGCCCAACACCGGGAGTGAACGACTGGAGTGGTGGGAAAGAGAACAAAACAGGAGGAGGAGAGGGGAAAGGGGGGTGTGTGGTCAGAGTTTGGCCAATAAGATATTAGCCTAATGGCCTAACGGAGGGTGAAAATGAGGACATGGCTGAGATGGCACGAGACAGGGGGAATAACCCCACTTTAAAAGGACTCTCAGGACTTGTTAGGCCTGGGCAGGTTTAAGAGCTTTGGGCGCTCCTGTCATATTTCTCTTTCATTTGAATTTCAACCTCTTGTGTTCTCTCTGTCTTTCTCATTCTCTGTCCCTGCCTGCCTCCCTATTTTTGTTCAATCCCCTCCCTGCAGAAATGGCGGGCGCCAAGTCACTATAACAAGATATGGCAGTTTCATTCCAAATAATGACCCCAGGATTAACAAACAGAGTCCTGGAATGGTATTTAAAACAAAAGCAGTATGGCCTCGCATTGTTACTGCCTATGCTGTGCTTTTAGCACACTCTCTGATTGGCCTAACAGACTCACTCTTGGGAAGGACATTCGCAGTCTTGCTCACCCCCTAAAGTAAAAAAAAAAAAAAAAAAACTTCTTTCCTTGGTGTATTTCAGGTGAAGGTTAGCCTTAAGATCCAAAGGATTAGGGAAGTTACCAGTTTTTAGATGGAAAACTGCGGCACCAGCACCACTTTTGAGACGTGGTCAAAAGGTAATATTATCATAGAAGAGAGACTCATATTTATGATGTACGATTGATGGCGTTAAAAGTTGATTGTCATAGTAATTGCTCCGCCTGCAATCATTGGCCCAATTTCAGGCCCTGTGCTCGCATGTACACATGAGTACACGTGTACTACGACATCGTAAAATGAGTTCCACAGGTTTACGTGAGTGCACACTGCATGTGGCACACTTCATACCTACTCGCTCACGTAAGCTTCGCAATTGCGCATTTCAACTCAAAATGCACCCATGCAGGTCAGGTAGTCTTCCACTTCAATCTCAGGGTGTGTAATAGATTATTTGGGTAGATTGGAGGGCCTTGGTAAGTGTGTGTGTGTGTGTTTGGGGATTGTTTGTTCTGTTGCGTGTTGGCTACATTATATGTGTTTTGTATTTTCCGATGTTGTAAGCCACCGCTTGGTTGGGCAAAGATGTATTCTGGGTATGGAAGAGGGGAGGGGGGGTAACCAGGACACTGACGTAAGTAGTGGTAACCACCGTGTTGGGGTTAAAATCATAGACACACACACACACACACTGTGTGCACAGACGTTGATGTCAACGTGGGTGCACCCAAAGAACTTCCACTGCTCTGCAGGTCCAGTCCCTGGGGGTGAAGTCTAGACAGCTGGGCCACAGAGACCGGCACCCACGGAGCTCTGTCATGTCCGTGTGCGTCCCCCGCAGAGCTGAACAGGAAACGGCTCTCTAATGGAGTGGGACAGGAATACTCTGACACACACACACACACACACACACACACACACACACACACAGCCCCGCTACGACAAAACGCTATTGACAGGCCAATGATATCACAGCGGTTTTACGCAGCACATTACTCAGCGAAAGACGGTCCGTGAAACACAATCTGTCCTGTCAAAGTCAATCTCTGCCATGCGCGATGCCGTGTGTGTGTGTGTGTGGACGTGAAGTGAAGTATGCGAAAGAGCTGTAAATGGTTGTGTACAAGGCTCGCAGACACGATGTGGCGCACCAATACGAGTGGGGGAGAAGAGATCATTGGAAAATACGGGTTGTCAAAGTGCTGCAGTAGGTGATGACGTAACGGTTTCATAGTCCCCGACTGCCAGACGCACCTGGATGCCGAGTGTGAGAAAATACTGCACGAGAGTCCAGACACCATGGTCTCGGCCTTCGGTCTGGTTTCTTCTCCCTTACACACACACACACACACACACACACACACACACACACTGTACACACATGCACCTGTGATTTCCGTCACGCACACGCTCCCAACCTACACATTTTTAGGCAGGTCGCTAACCGTCCGTCTTTGCCCCGTTGCCCCGGGCAACACGCTCCCGTCCTCGTGCCCACCCGTTTGGATGGTGATATTTAGGAGGCTTTTCATGCGTCTGGGGAGCCACATGCGGCGCTGTGACATCACCGCTGTTTCATGACAACTGTGGGATAGAGCATGCTGCGCAAGGCAAACCTTTTAAATCATGGAATATATCTTAATGTGTCTTCAGAGGGCCCCCCCCCCCTTCCCTCACCTCTGACGCCCTGATGGCTTTAACATCCACAGAACTCAGGCTAACCTGCTACAATGTGTGTTCTGTCTACATGCCTCTGCCTCTCACTTTCTACTGTATCTGTGTGTCTTCTCCTCTCACGACAACTGTCTATCGAACCCCCGGGTCGATACGGTTGGCGCAAAGGCTCGTCGAGGGGGTTGTTGCCGTGGGCGTTTGTGTGCTTGGCGGTTGCCACGAGTGTCGGCGCAGACGACGGACCTTCGTCTGGACCACAGCAGGCACACTCTGCCGTGTCATGTCTAGGACGCACTGTGTGTGCGTGCGTTCTCTCAGTTCCCATAGTTCCCTCTCCCACTGCGGGAGACAAGAAGCCCGAGTGCCAACATGACATCACCTCAATGAAGTGTCAGTGTAACGGCGTATAACGTGATACTGTACGCTGAATGAAAATAACAGTGAGCGGATGACGGGAGTTGGAGGAGACGTATGCTCACGTTCAGGCTTCTGCCACGACATCCGCTCAATTCAGTGTGTCTTTGTTGGCATACAAATCTCAGAAAAACAATGTTGCCAAAAAACAACCCACATAAACGATTGTTATAAAACATATATACATGCTGTGAGTATTTCTAAGTATTTCTATGGCCCTTAATCCTGCTTTTGTATGTTATATAATACTTTACAGGGTTCTACAGGACTTCTGTGGTAGAGGACCCTGCATCGCACAAACCAAACTAATTCACATCAACATTGGTTCCACACAGTACTGAAGCTCTTTCTGTCTTCTCTAGAATCCCGCCCCCTGTCCATCCCAATGAAGGTGATGCCCGACACCACAGGGGGGGAGTCCTGGACAACCTCCGAGGAGAGAATGAAGGAGCTCATCGCCCAAGCCTGGGATGTTGTCAAACGCCTTACTCTACAGGTACCAAACCGTACTCTACCTTGTTGTACTTGTGTATAGGATCAGCCGAGACCCATTTCCTTTGGATGGCTGGCCTTATGAGTCACTCATCAGATGTCACTGTATCTAGTCCTGTTGGGGGCAGAGGAGCCCAGTGGCATGTTGACAAGAGTCCACCCATTTGCTCTCCTTTACAGTCCTATTGTATAATGACAATAACAAACCCTTGAATCCTTTGTTTCCCAATATCTTTACCACATTTAGTGTTTGTGTTCTAGCATCAGGAAGAGGGTCAACTTATTGCTCTTTGACTTCACCTCATAGAGAAGTTATTGGCCGACTCACACGTCAGGGAGCAGTTTTCACAGTTCCAAACACCACTCCCAGATCTACTGTAGGGACCATTAACCCTTCTCCCTGTCATCCTCTGAGGCTCTGAGCTTTAGCTTAGCTCTCTCTGTGGGTGTGACTATATGGCTTCCAGGGACCTCTGTTAGCCGTTAGCCCGTTAGTCTGGTGTCGCTTTGTGGCAGGCTGCCTCTCTGGTTGACTGGCTGGCTCGCTGGACGTCCCCTCGTCCGTCCGTCCGTCCGTCCGTCTAAGCTTCTGACAGGGTGCTTAGGTGCTCCCATTGTGTGGATGCTCGCTGCATCTTGGCTGGACCGGTTAGCAGAGCCCACGTCACAACCAGGTCCATCTGAAATACATCAGGAAGTGCCGACAACTCTCTGACAGAACTCCTCTTGATGCAGGAAAAGAACGTCATTGTGTGTGTGTGTGTGTGTGTGTGTGTGTGTGTGTGTGTGTGTGTGTGTGTGTGTGTGTGTGTGTCTGTGTGTGTGTGTGTGTGTGTGTGTGTGTGTGTGTGTGTGTGGTTCTGCAGATTACTGATTGAGGATCATGGACATATTTGTGTTACAGGAGGTTCATGTATGATTGCTGGTGAACAGGATGCAAACGTTACTGCGAATTATTATTTTAGCAGTTTTTTTGTTTATTCACTGTAAACATCAGAACTGTGTTACAATACTACACTACCACTCATATTCTCAGTACTTCATGATCCCACAGATCACTGCAGAGGTCCTAACTTCATACCTTTTTCGTCAGTGTGTTGTTTTTGCAGGGGGGCGGCGGGGAGATCACAGGAGCACAGAAGTTTTCTCTTAACAGGTTTATTCGTGGAAACAGGGATACTCTGTTCCAAATAATAAACGAAAATCCGTTTTTAATTTGAATATGGCTTTTGGGCAAGTTTCTTTGTCCGTGTAAACAATAGCTGGTGATACAGAGGTCCAACCAAACGTTCTTAATTCATCTTAATTCTTATTGCTAGGACCACACAAACTGACGTCAGTCAAACATGAAAGGGGGCATGACGCATGTGAACTGAACTAAGGCTTCAGAGCCCGGGTCCCATGTCAGCCCATTGAGCTGTTTACAGTACTTCCACAAAAGTTAACTCAACCCGCTAATAGTTTGCCGAGCCCGTCATTGCCTCCACTTCCCTCTGTCCCCCACGGCTGTGCGACCGGGACCACACCGCGTACTGCAGCAGTAATTAGGAAACAGTCTGTCCCGCTGACACGGGGGTGGAAGCGGACCAAGCCCGAAACAACCCGACAGCTGGTACCCCGGGCCTTGGATATCCCCAAACTCAAAACCACTCCATTTATTTTAGTGCGGTGTAAACAGAATACCTAATGGCTCACACTTCTGCTGCACATGTGCCCAATTTGGCATGCGGGGCTCTCTCCGTCCTTTTTACAGAGAGGAGCGCGGGGGGTTGGGGGGGGGGGGCTGCTGAGACCACTTAAGGCTGTTCAAAACAGAATCGGGGACACGTGATAGCTGGCGATTGTGTAAATTGTTTTTAAAATTCTCATCCTCCTGCTCGCAGATGCAGCCATGATGCTTCGCGTGACATACATTCTTTCCTATGGATGGCAAGAAGGGTAACGACGGTCTTGCTCGTATTCTAGACCGCGTGAGGCTCGCATTTTCAGTCATTGTCTGTTGTCATTTATTCCACCAGCGTCAGCAGTTCACAAATGGCATTGAATGGAATAAAACGCGTTCTGTATTTTCATTTTGGAGTCACACATTTCAAGGTTTGATGCACTCTGCTGCATCATCCTTTATCTTACCTCAAGAAACCTGATATTAACAAAAGGATCTGTTCAAGCTATTCTGTCCCACTGTGACTTAAGTGTAGCTTATGCAATGTCTTATATCCCACTCAAAGTCTAAAACCAGAACAGCAGCTGGAAAAAGCCGAACATGCGCTGCTCTATTTGTAGCTTTCTGCTTTAAAAAAAAAACAACTCCTTCTTGACACCATACTTGTCTTTTTCAATGACAGGCCTAGTCAGCATTGATTCCCGGTGATGGCCCCCGTCACGCGCGGTTAATATACAGATTATTATCTGAATCCACGAGTGTCACGCTCCATCTGCAGCCGACTGCATCAAGTAAAACCCTAAAAATGGTTTTGAACCGGAGTTCCTCCGTGACTTCAGAACCTCTACATTCCTATCTGTCTGAGTTCGTGGCACCCTCTTCTCCTGTGACCTCACCAGGAACGATGAGCGATTCTCACCCTGCAACGGAAACGCCATCAGAGAACTGGTTTTGCTCTCCGTAAAGGACCTGTCCATGAGCGAGACAGGCTGAGAAATGCTTCAGTTTACACCTGAAGCCACGCCAGCCACTGTCTTAAACAGTCATGGATCAGTGTAGATACTCCTCGTGGAAAGATGAACTGAGAGTTCATTCGCCGAGGACCAAAAGAGCCAGTGTCTTCGTCCCACCATTGCAACACAGTGAGAGACGCACCATCCAAACTGAGCCCCTCAGGCCCAAGATGGTTGAGTCTCCTCGAGATTACGTAAAGCAGAGGTCATGAAAGATGTGTGTGCGTGTGGGTTTTTCCCCCCTTGGTCATGCAAATAACACCACCTATGTGTAGGTGGTGTTATTTTAGTAGTCACTTCCCATTAGGGCTGAAGGGCAGCGCTGCGGTTGTCGCCCTGGCCAGCGTGGGCTGGCTCATCTTCAGATGGCCACTTGCCCTCAGCCTTGGAGCTCTGACCCTCAGTCTTGCTCCAACTCATTTGTGGTATTCCTTGCCGCACTCTTACCTCTCGGGTCCTTCTTTCTCCCCTCTCTCCCGTTGCTCACCCTCCTCTTCCCGTCATCCTTGTCATCTCCCCCTCCTCAGCCCCGTCCTCCCCGGGGATACTCGCGTTTTTCGGCGGGCCCTGATAATAATTGCCAGTGATCAGGAACGGTGATTCTATTTCAGGAATTTTGCAATAATTCCTTCTATTTAACACATGAATGTGTTCAGCGCTGGCAAAAGAGCACGTTGCTACCAAAACTGAAATGGGATCCGCTGTAACAGAGAGCCCGTTGCCATGGAAAAATGAAGTAACACTGCTCCCTGCAGCTGCCATGCATTAATGAGTAGGATATATTTTTTTGAGAGAGAGAGAAAGTGAGAGAAAAGGAGCAGAAGAAGCGGTGGGGTAGAAAAAGGTAGAGTGATGGAAAGGAGACGAGTGAGGAGAAGAAAAGGAAATGTGCAGGAGGAAAAGTGAGAGAGAGAGATAGAAAAAGAGGATCATGTGTACTGTATGTTTGGTGTGGCTCAGATGGAGCTGGCCAGATGGTTTCCATGAACAGGATCTGACCCCCGGCTGGAGCGCCTTCTGCAGGCACATTACTTCATCCCCCCCCCATCCTCCCCTTCCATCCTATCATCCCTGCACTCAACACCTCACCCTGTCTGTCAAATCGCACAACTTCCAATTGATTTGCCAGTATAGCTTTAGTTATTGTGCCACTTGCTGTTTATATGTGGATTGTGGTAATAAATTGTCAACTTTTTCAAACATTTTACAAACCCCGCTAATATTGTTCAGTAGATATTGCAACTTCGGGTGCCCTATGATATGTAAATGCATACATTTACATCTATTGGGATGAACCTCAAGCCCCAGCTCCCACCATGAATAGAAACATAGGCTAACCTCTTGAGAGAGAAAAGTCCAGATTTTTGGAAATGTGTTGAGTTAATAAAACTGGTAATTAAATTAATCTCGCTCACAAAAGCTTCTCCCACATAGGTCCCCTGATGATGGCGTTTTTAAAACATAGAAACCACTGGGAGGTAAATCACACTGACTGGAATCCATGTATCTTCCTGTATTGGTCCCAATGAAACTAGGTGGGCGTTTAAAGAATATTTATTGGGAGCACCAAGTTACTCTCAGCATGCAGTTTAAAGCCAAAGGACCGTTACTGTGAAAATACCAATAGTAATGTTGTTTATCACATCTCCTGTTCTGGGTTTGGAGCCACCACCCCAGCTCCATGCTAAAGATGCTAGCATAGCTTACTAGCTTTGTTGTAGCCATAACGCTACCGGTGGGACTTCCTCCACCATTATTACATATATAGATGTGAATCTTAACGTGGATCTAGAATCATATATCTGATACGTGTGTTACGTCATATCGGAACTCAACCCATCTCTAACAATATTGCACCTCATTGAGCACATATAAATATGCATGCTGCCAAACAGACTGCTCTCAGGATGTCACTGAGATTAATTCTATGTTTTCTGACAGTGGCACAACAGGAAATGGCTGTTCTGTTTTATGTTTAGGAGCATGGGCTTTGGTGATAGCTCGCAGTCTCTGGTTTCTTTCACTAAAAGAAAGCCAAGTGCCGATTGGCTGCCGTGCAAACAAAGAGAAAGGGTTAATGCTGGGGGCAGAACGTAGGGTGTCTCTCCTGTCATTGAGTCTCCACAAAGATTCCACAAGAGAGGAGAGCCGTAGAGCGAAGTGGAAGGAAGGAAGGAGAGGAGGAAGAGGAGTGGTATTGAGGGAATAGTGAAAGAAAGAGTGTACATTCTCTCCTGATTACACACTCGCCCTCGCTGGTGTCGCCCGATCTAAATCAAGACCCCGCAATGTCACAGTGGACGTGCCATTAGCTGTTTACCGACTAAGAACACTGTGTATGTGTGTGTGTGTGTGGTGAGATTCCCGTCCCATCATCTGCTGCTGTGTCAATACGCCGATGACCTCACAGCCATTACAGACGCACACACGTATGTGACCCTCTCACCGGGCCGCGCTGGAAAAGTGCTTACCGGGATTCTCTTGTGTCTGTAACCTCCTGAACCTCAGAGGCCTGGAGACCTGGAATTGATTTTCATCAGGATTTTCTTCTTTTCATTTTTTTTTTTTTTTTAACTCACAGCAAGCTAGAATTTCAAGATTGAGATGTTTTAACAAAAATTGTCAGGGAAAAGCGATTGTGGTTTTCACCCTGACCTTCTGAATGTGTCCTGGTTTGTCAGGACAGGGCACAGGTCAAATCAGATCGGTAATAGTATCGATACATTGCTCAGCCCCCGTACCCTGGATCGTGTATGTATTGCCTGATTTTTAACCCAGTCCAATTCCCCCCATTCCCCAGTCTCTAAACTAAGCCACCCCCCTATCCTCAATGTCCGTGGATCTCACATCAGAGTACTCCCAGTCATGGCCACCCTCTCCCAGGGCATCTTCAGCTCTAGTTTGGCGTGGCCACCCCTTAGACCACCTCCATGCTATGGGTTGGAGGGGGTAGGTGTGTGGGGGCTCCTTAGGCCACTGTTGGATCAATAAACGCAGCGATCAAAGTCGCAATTAACCCACCGCGCTAACACAAACAGCCGGGACCCAGCAGAAACAAACAAAGCCTTCATGTCACCTAAAGCGTTTATTTTTGCAGATTTCCACCTCGGCCAGGAAGACCTCCAGCGCTTGTCAGCTTCTGTAAGCAGTGTTGGAGCGAAGGAATGCAGGGCCACAGGGATGGCTGGCTGCCTGGCCGCGCCGCCGCGCCAGGCCACGAGCTTATTGCTCGCGGTGGCGTGTGGGTGAGACCCGGGCCTATCTGTTGTCAGGAGGCGTCACGCTTGGATGCCTCTCTCATAGACATTAGGGAGGCTGCTTTCTCAGGTTGCAAGGGAATAAAGACAATCGGAATTTGTGTACATCCCTGCACCACGACACATATGTGCAGTGTCATCTCCAGATGCACGCATTAATCACATTCATATACAGGGAGACACTATTTACACCATTACACTCGCTGTTCCAAATGTGTTTTTGGGGCCGGAGCTGAAAAAGGCAGGAGGATGTGCAGAAGGGAGGCGGGGGGAGGTTAACAGTGGGTGGGTTATCCAGAGAGACTGTGTGGTGGGGGGGGGGGGGGGTTGGTCTGTGGACCTTCTGTTCATCTGACCGGCCACTTAGGAAACACAGTGTCCCGTCTGGTGCAGGCACAGGAAGATTACATTTGGAGAGGTATCAGGTTTTTCAAAACAAAGGGATGTGTTTTCCGTTCGCTGCAGATCTCTCCGCTGAGAGTTTTTTTTTTTCTGATCCGGAGTTGCAAATATTTTCACTCGGGACGCTGGGAGGGTGTTTCTAATTTCCTCTCGTCTATCTCCGGGTGATTTCCTGTGTGTAAAAAGAGGTGCGCAGCAGAGAAATGCGGGGATGGGAGGGGTAGGGGGGGGGAGACGTGTCGGCACATACGCACTCGAGTGCGCGAGTTTGAGCTTCACGTGTTGCGGGGTCGCTCCGTGGAGAAGTTGATCTCGGGGCCCACGGGTGCTTGCGCTGAGTGGTCTGAACAGAGCAGAGGTCTCGGCGGCCCTCTTCCCCGCGGTGATGTGAAAACAATGAGTCTTAACAGCGGATCTGACCACAGCACCACCGAAACAAATGTCAGACACATCCCTCGCTGCCTGGGTCCAAGATAGATGACTGGGAACGTTGAGCGCGTTCAATGCTGTCAGGAGTGTGCAGCAACACAGCTGTCCTGTGAAAACATGTGTCGAAGAGAGCAGGCACCCAGCATTATGTCTTTGTCAGACAATACAGAAGAAAAGTAGGCCCGGTCTATATGTTTACAGGCTTGGTGAGGACAAATTAGAGAAAAGAGATAACTACACAGGAGAAAGCCCATACTCACTGTGAAGTGCACCCATCTAGTTATACGGTAGAGTACCATTTATACATATTCTCCACTGTTTCACAGTGCTGCTGAAATGAGTCTTAAAACCCAGAACTGAGTAAACTGATAAATAATAAATAATGATGGTTTAAGGTCTGTGGTTAACACAAGCACTTAGAGATTTTCACGTTTTGTTTGACGGCGTAAAATACATCGGTAAATACCCCTGTTGTGTTTTGCAGCTGTCTTAAAAAAGGCTATTGCTACCAAGTGTCTTAAGTGGTGTTTTTTGTTTATCATAACAGTGGTTATCTCACTGAACAAAAGTAACATGGAGTCTTGTCTTTAAAGCTTATTTTCTGCAAGGATCAAATGGGAAAAAAGCCCATTGGGTTTTTTGTTCAGGGAACCTTCAACAATACGCCTTCCCCGCAGCTCGCTACAGTCACGCGACAATCCCCGATCCCTCTTTCAGGCGAGACCTTTACTGCAGAGTCACTCCACGCCTGAGACGTTTAACTGCTCTTCTAAGAATGACAATCTGAGCATCATGCACTCACGGCCGAAGCCGCGCCTCAGCGTCGACGGGCTGTCCTCCGTCCAACTCACTGTTCTGTCATTTACTGGCGAGGCCTAAGAGCCTCCTGCGGTTATATAGGCCATTTCCACATGGCCCCAGCCTTTTAAAGCCTAAGTGTGTTTGGCCCTTAGCTTCCTCTCTATTAGAACCTTCTCTGCTGGAACCAGATAAACCATCTTCGCAAAGACTGGAGGGAGAAATGCTACACAAGGCAGATCATACACTCCCAGTACTGCTCAGAGGAGGAGGAAGTGAGAGACTTTTTTTGCAGGGCATTAAGACAGAAAGATTTGAAACAGGGTCCACACATGTGGCTGGATTCTGAACGCTATCTGATGGAGCGGGGGAAGTGATCAGGAACAAAACTGAGCAGGACTTGCCGCAAAGAATGAAACAATCCCATATTTAGAACTCTGTGATGTGACGCCAGGCGGAGATGAGAAGGAAGGAATAGACAAAGAAGAAGAAGAAAAAATGAAGTCTTCAGGCGTCTTAGCGTTTAATCAAAGTGCTTTCCAAATGGATACATTTCAGGTTTTTCAATGTTTCTGGCTCTTTTGTTCATCCGTCTCTTTTCTAGTATTTATTTACTCCTGACAGCAGATGCTGGCTTCCTGATCCAGAATCCAGATTGAATTAGAGCCTGTGTGATTGTAGATCAAAGTGTAAGAAGATCCTTGTTCATTTAGAGGCCTGAGAGGAAAGGATCAAGGCATAAGTCCCAGGATAAGCAACGGTCACCTCCTAAATAACCACGCTGTCACTCAAAAACCACTGTGAGGCTTTTTGCTGAATCTTGAGTTCGTCAGTGTGCGTACTGAGAGCTAGATGACTATATTATTTCCAGCTAGTCTCTGTCCCCCGATGGCTGGGTACTGTCAGCTCTCTCACTCTCTTCTCTAAATCTGCAAGCTAGACAACAGACATGTTCTCCAAATGTCAGGGAAGTACTGATAAAAGGCAAGGATGAGGAAGATGCATCTTTTTAACTACAAACAGCACGCACAATCTTTGTTCCGTCTCTGATGTCTATGAGTGTGCAGCAGCCAGCTTGTTGCCCTGAACCGTAGACTGTATGGAAGAAGTGGAAGTAGTCTTTGGATTGTGGGCTGCAGTTTTGAAGCCTCGGGTTCAGTAATCTTGTGTTTATTTGTTTTCAATTTCGTAGTGACGCGAGAGGGCGGAGCTAAGTACAACCGACGCTGAATAAGAATTTTGTAGTCGACCAAATATGTTACAATTGACTTAAAAACACACTGAAAGAGGGTTAAATCGCTCAGACCCAAAACACGGACAACTCCCGAGCCAGACAACGCCGTGGTAGTGACCTGTCAATCACCTTGTAGCCCGCCCTAAAGCATACCCTGCTTTATGGTCTGTTTGACTCTTAATATCCATAATTTACTAAATGAACATCACGCTGTATTGAAGAAGACTTGAAACTAGAGATTGAGACCATGTTTACTGAGGGAATAAATCAAGAGAGAAGTAGAGTCATTTATATAGACTTCTATACAACCAGAGGAGTCGCCCCCTAGTGGTCAGTAGAGAGAATGCAGCTTTAACACATGAAGCATAGACTTCTATACAACCAGAGAAGTCGCCCCCTGGTTGACATTAGAGAGAATACAGCTTTAACACATGAAGCATAGACTTCTATACAACCAGAGAAGTCGCCCCCTGGTTGACATTAGAGAGAATGCAGCTTTAACACATGAAGCATAGACTTCTATACAACAAGAGTTGTCGCCCCCTGATGGACAGTGGACAGAATGCAGCTTTAAGGCACTTTTCAGACCCAGAGGTTGCCGTCTGTACTAAACCAGCTCAGCAACCAGCAGTCGTACACAGAGGGATATAACCTTCTAACTTGAGCAGTGTTGTGGTAACTGAGTTCATTGCTGTTGCAGGTGCCATCCTTCAGAGGAAGTGGTGAGCACAGCATCAAGTCTCTGCAAGGATATTAAAAAGAGATGTGGGGGCAGTGCTTGTTTGAAGAAAAAGAAGACGGGAGATGTTAATTCAGGTGTGTTGGCTTGAAGCCATTATTTGTTTATTTTGTACTTGTTTTAACTCAATATAAACCTTTTCATTCTGAATCCAAATGGACCTTTACTTTTCTTTTTTTTCTCCTTTTCTTTAAACGATTGATAACGGCTCTTGCAAGGGGTTGTGTTCGGGTCTACGTGTGAAACATGCAAGCGCACACATGATATATGCGTGCGCGTGCGCTTTTGGAAGTGTGTCATTTGAGCATGTTTTCACAGTTAAAGCCTGGCACGTGCACGACATAAGGAGTCCATTGGCTTCAATCTTCTTCTTCTTTTACGGAGATTTCCTGGGCAAAATTGAAAAGCGTTTCGGTTGTTTTTGAAGTATATTAATAGGGTGTGCTGAGAGTGATACACCCTGGCCTCACACACACACACACACACACATTGTCCCTCAGTGTTTTTTCCTGAATTAATCCGTCATTAGAGGCAGTGGGTAACTGAAGCAGTCCCACCGCTGACACTTAACTCCATTTGTTATGTTTAAAGATTTAGTTTCACTTTGACAGGACATGATGTCATTAGACAAAAGGAATGAGGAATTATGACTCTTTGACTCCTCTTTTTCCCAACTGAACCTTCTGCAGTGACCTATATATATATATATATATATATATATATATATATATATGAAGCATATATACACCATATATATGTACCATATGAGCACACCTGCCATTCTTGATCTTCTAACAGTAGGCTTCAATTTGAATCCAAATCCCTCAGATAATCCCGAGTCCCCCCTAATGTGGTCGAGCTCCAGATGCCCCTCTCATAATCCCAAGTGAAAGTCGAACCCTCGTGATTGTTAAAACACAAGTCACACATACTCACTCAAATGTGCCGTGCGGCCCTGTGCTGCGTTTCCTGTTTGTTGTACCTGAGCCATTTCCAGAGGCCGTCTCTCTCTCTCTCTCTCTCTCTCTCTGTCACATTGTCCCGAAGTCTTATTCCACATTACCCCGAAACCCCATAGAGGGTAAAGCTGCGTAACAGATATTCCACACTCCAATTATGCCTCTGGCTTTCATTTATTGTTTGTGCTCTGTTTCTATTTTTAACAAATCATTTCGGATTTTTCCTCTTGCTGCACTTGGAAAAGCAGCCTTTCCACGGGATCTACCGAAACAGCAAAAAATACATGCTCGCCATCTTACTATGGATACAAATGTAAACCTGTGAGAGGCTTGTAAATACAGTGACAACGTTGCCCTCCGCCTCCCGAGGTGACGGAACGTTTTAGGACGACCTGGCCTACCTGTCAGTTTCCTGTCCTTGATCATGCTTACACACACACAACACGTACGCGCGCACACACACACACACACACACACACACACACACACACACAAACAAACAAACCTGGCATGCCCATCAGCTCGCAGTAGGGGGACAATGTCACACATGCTAACTGCTTCCAGTGCTGTGTTTATTGGCCTGTTACAGAGCTGTTAAACACAATTGTGTGGAATACCAATTGCGTGCGTGCGTGCGTGCGTCACCACTCAAGACACGCGACCAAAGAGGCCTGCGAGGTTAATCCAGGGTGACCTGCTGTTAGCGGTAGTCCAGAGAAACAGGGTGGGGTACATCCATCCCCACAGGGTTCTGAGTTCACGCTCCTAGAAGGGTGACACGACCGCAGAAGGGATATGCATTTACAGTTTGACGTTGGTGTTTTGAGTATGTGTTCGTTAGTAAGGCTTCAAATGACCAGTGGTTTGCTGTGACTGGGAGACCAGAGGGTCTGCATCATTTTAGTGAACTTAATTTCATGGGGGTGAAAGTCCGATTGAAACATCCCTGTTTTCTCACCCAGCTCCCCACTTTTATAAAACTGAAAACTATTATAAAGCACTACGGAGGTACAAGGAAACAAGAATGAAGTGTGGAGTCTCTCTCTTTACCTCGGCCAAGGGGGTTCTCTTGCTGGTCCCCTCTCTGCACAATATATCTAACCTGACCCGCCAGATGGTTTGTTTCACAGAACCGTCTCACAAGCCATTATTAGAAATAATCAAATGGAAAAAAAGCACAAGTTGTGATATGACTGATGCTATTTTAGCTACGCTAACCTCTTTGGGAGCTGCCATTGTCGTCGGGAACTAACAGTTGCGTCTCCGTGCCGCGGATGCCACGCATCTTGTGCTAACGTTAGCTGCCGTGCGCTGTAACAAGATATCGTCTGCTCACTAGTCCCCTCGTTGGTTTGTGGACCGCCGTTTTGAGGCCTCGAGGTCAACGTTTTGGCTGTCGCCATCTTGGATTACGGCTGTCGCCATCCTTGCTTCTTTTGCAACCAATAAACGAAAGTGACCATATTTGGACGGCGGAAGGAGAAATGTAGCGACGCCGTATACTAACGGGCCTGGTAGCAACAGTGACCTGTCAATCACAGTAGCCACCTGGTATTTAGCTCCAGAGGTATATTAAACACTCCTTAACATGTTAGTTAATACAAATAACAAATGTAGACGTTTGTGCAGCCTTGACACAGGCATGCTCTTTCTTATTATATTTTCATCGTACTTATTTATCATATTTGTCTTGGATAAAACTTCAGCCAGGAAGCATATTGCCTCCTGGAGTAGGTATGGATTACAGTAAGGAGTTAGTCCCTGGACTCTGCGCGCCCCCACGAACTTTAGCACGATTGAATCCAGACTCTGGCAAGATGTCTGACCAACATGACATCTGTTTGGTGGAGCATTATTTCCCTTGTCTCTCTGTGCCGTCATCCTTCTTCTAGCAACTGTGCGATTTGAAATCAAATATTCCACAGCGCCCTCTGGTTCCCCGGTGCCTTCACTGTTCTTACTCCGGTGACCTCGCCGCCCTCACTCAGGAGAAAAGCACACGTTTCTGGCCATCACTTGGACCATAGCCAGCGTGAATTACGGCATGTTTGTTTCTGTGTTTTTTTTGTGTCACCAAAGTGTGTGTGGGGGGGGGTGGACTTAATACAGAGTCTGCGGTTAACGCAGCCAAAAGAAAGCATTGTCCATTCAGGTTTTCCATTTTCTGATAATTTATTTAACTAAACAAAACAAGCAAACAAACAAAAGAGCAAAGGAACTCCTCATGCTGCCTCTCCTGCGCTGGTAAAAAAAACAAAAACATAGGCCTACCCAGGTGCATTTGATGTTTTATTGTACACACTCAAGCCAGCAGGTAGCTCATGCAGCGGGGTGCACATGTTGTCTCTGTTAAGTGCCAGAAGGATATACATCCTCCTGTGGCACAACCTACTCATATCACTTCTGTCGCGGGGTGTGTTGAGGCAAAAGCTCAGGTGCGGAGGAAGTAGGCAGGAGTCCAGGTACGGGGAAACAAAAAAACTATTTTTACTACGAAAAAGGTAAAACATGGAACTCAGGTAGAACGGCAAAGTGACACAAGAGACTAACGGGGAACTACAAGACAGGAATAAACGACGACTAAACAATTGGGACTAAACAACATGACTAAACACAACAACCTAGCAGGGGACAAGGGAAAGAATGGGAGTGTATATATATATATATATATATATATTAATATATATATATATATATTAATATATATATATATATATATATATATATATATATTAATATATATATATATATATATATATATATGTATTAATATATATATATATATATATATATATATATATATATATATATGGGGAAACCACAGGTGTAGGGCATTAGTAATTAAGGAGGCAGAGGAGTGGCTGACGGCAGGTGAAGGGAATGAGTAATTAACAGATAGCAAAAAAATGCCTTTTTTCCATTGACGATTTCTCCAAGAAAATGGGCTGACCTTAAGTATTAACTCACCCTTTCCAAATGGTTATTAACAAACTCTACTTCATATCTAATTTTTGCAAATATTCTCCAAAAATTGCTAATAAAAAAAGGTTAATATAAGACGTCATGTCTGGTGGAGTAAAGAGCCTTACATCTGTGTCTTCTCAAACACAGACAGACCTCTCTCCTTTAGTCTTTTACCAGGGTCAACTTTCATCTGGGAGCATTTATGTTACAGTTTAATATTTCCCCGTGATTATGTTTAAAGGTTTGATATATGGAGACAGATTTAGTCAACCATCAGACATAGAACGGGAACTAAAACAATTTGGGTCCCTGTAGTAGCTCATGTACAGTTGGTCTGTGTGGTAGCGAAGCTGTGCTCTGAAATGAGCCATTTGAAACAGCAAATGTTGAAGTATAAGATTACTTTATACATGTTATGGTTGAACTTAGTATGATTATTTATCTGTGACAGTAATAGGGTTAATCTTACACTTATATAAGCAGAGATATACATCTGCGTGCATACTTTTGAACTACATTTGATACTGCTTCTACATTAAATAAAAGTACATTGATTGGTCAATGAATCAAACTATCAATTATTGTATCATTTATCAATGGAAATGTGGATGCCTTATTTATGTAAGCTATTAAATAGAAATACTAAACATTTGCTGGTTACACCTTCTTTGAAATGAAATGTTTGCTTTTCTTAGTTTCATGTTGCATAAAAAAAAACCTGTGTAATATGAATATTATCTCACTGGGTACTGTTTGTTTGTAATACTATTTTCTATTGTTAATGGCATACTGAATAATGATAATAATAAAATAAAATAGAATGGAATAATAAGAATAATATTCGGTTAATGAGGCTCTACAATAAATCAATCCCTGACCGCCAGGCGGATATTTGGGGCGTGCTTTTGTAATAATGTGACAGGATGTCCAGCAGGAGCGCATTAGCCTCAGGCAGTGAGCTCAAGGTGCAGACCGGAGGAGTCACAGCATAAGCTCGGCACTTTCCGTGTGTCGGCCCGCTTTACAGCTTAACCCCTTAAGACCTGCAGCAGGCCGGGCCGTGTCAGTGGATGTTCTCCCTGAAAGAAGAGGCCAAGGCCTCGTGTGTCAGTGTGCAGAAGTGTTCTGGTTTCAACCCCCTTTGAAGTGAAATCAAAAGAGATGAATGTGTAACCACATCCCTCCATCTCTCTTTCTCTCTATCTCAGTCTTTTATTTAGCAGTAGCTGAGATGAACACACACACACACACACACATACACATGCTGATGTCTGCCCCTGGACCCTGCGCTCCTCTCTGCTCTGTTAACGGGTCTTTTAAATCAGTGCAGCTCACTGCTCTTACACTCACTGGCTACTTGCTTTTGGTGGCTTGTAAATTTCTCGTTTTTTTTCCTCCTTTTTCCTTTTGGTGAACAGAGAGATATGTGTGACACAATGCAGCTGGAATGGTTCTCAAACCCTTTAAAAAAAAAAGAAAATACTTCAAATATGATTTAAGTCTTTCCTGAATATGGAATTTCACATTGGTTTTAAATAGGCATTCAAAGTCTCACGTTCGTCTTTGGAAGGCCAATACCACACCAAAAGCAGGATAGTAATACTAATATATAGCAGGGTGTGGTATCACATACAGCGGGCATCGTGCGAAACAGCACGTATCACTAAATGTGGGATCGACTGTTTCCATTTTTTTTCAAATCAAGGAACGGTTTTAATAAGATAAAATCCATTAACGTGACTTGATGTTTCACCTCTCCAGCTGGAGCTGCAGTCGTGCTGCGTGTTCCTGCCCAACGACAGCCTCCCCTCCCCGAGCACCATCATTTGCGGCGACATACCCGGCACCGTCCGCAGCTGGTACCACAACCAGGCCTCCATGCCCGGGACCCTGGTGGTGTGCCTGCCGCAGATCAGCGTCCTCAGCGCTGGGCACAAGTACATGGAGCCGCTGCAGGAGCTCCCCTTCGTGGTCTCCAAGCCCATCCTGGAGGAAGGTACTGCATTCTGACGACATCGCCACTTTAATAGGAACGCTTCAAATGCTGGGGGGGGGGGGGGGGATTACACAAGACCAGAATGTAAAAAAAATATATATATTGATTTGAAAGCTTAAATGTCGCTCTTTGGAAAACAATGACGGTGATAGGTTCATTATAAATGGGAGTCTTGCAACAACAACAAAAATGGTAATGGGTGTGAAAAATCTACTTAACTCTTTTGCTCATGCTTTTATTAATAATTGAAATGAATGCTTTCATAATAGCAATGGGCTATATGATGTGAATTCATCATCATTATGGCCTTTTCAACACTGAGCCAACCTTTGACCCACCACTACTCATTTACCATGACAAAAGACAAACAAACTTAAGCAGAGCGACTTTGAGAGATAGATCTTGCACATGTGGCGTGCACACCTGGGTAGAGTTGACATAAGCAACGTGCAGTGTTTTCTCTCAGGGAGAAGTATAAAAAAAGGGCGGGGTGGGGGGGGGTTCCTCTCAAACTCTTCAATGACATCAGCATTGGGCAAACAACGGAGAAAGAGAGAAAAACAGTGACATCAGCAGCCTTGTCAATGTTGCCGTAAAAACTAACAACCCGTTTGCTTTTTAGTAATTCACTCCTAGCCTTCATCTCTCACTTTCAAAGCCCACGGTGCATGGGAAATGTGCTCTTCACGGCCCCCGTGCTCGTGAACAAGCCCCTCCCCCCGACAACCAGGGTTGGCAAGTGACCAAGCTCTCCAAGTGTGGCATCCTGCCTCAGACCCACATGTTTAGAATAGAACCTTCTTCTGCAATCTTTTAATGTTTTCCATGAAGCTCTTTCATACCGTGTCATTTGCGTTTCAAAGGTGAGTGAAATGGAATTATGTAGATGCCATAGTGTTGTTGATGAGTATTGTTGTAATTGTGTCCTTTATGCTATTTCAATCAATTGCACTTTTCCAAATCTAGTCTGCATTTTCTTGCGTCTCCTTTTTACACTTCTCGCCAATGCGATTTTCCGTCCTCCGATTGAGCCACGACGCATTAACTGTAAGGTCCGCACTCTCCGAGATCCGCTCTTTCCTCGCATCGGGGTTCGATCGGCCGGGCCACGTGATCGAGGTGTGGACATGTCTCCATCCTCACGTGGGAGTTCCTCTCCCGAAGAGAGGAGGCCTCCTGAGACCCCAGCACAGACTACCAGACTTGTATGTCCCGATACAGGATGTCAAATGCAGCGTGCCACAATAATCTGGCAGTTTGCCAGCCAGCATGCTTTTCTGGCTATTCTGAACCCACAATCCTCCGCATATAGTAGCAAGAGGTGCAATGCTGTCGTATGTCTTCTTACAACAGTAACACGATATGAAGTATGTGATTACGAACACCGTTCCACATTTCCTGTTTCCTGCTGTTTCATATAAAAAGCTTTTAAATAACAGAACAAAGGGGGACTTTTATTGTGAAGACGTTAAAGGGAAATGTGTTGATTACTGAATTAACTCCGCCTTTTCGTGGCTTTTTAATAAAACTCCACTAGTACTGCAGAGGAGGAAGAGTAAGCAGATACAAATAAACAGATGGGGGGGCTTTTATTGTGAAGACTTTATAGGAAAGGATATGAGTTTGCAGCCGCTCCTTTGACCGCGATCACTATCCCATTAGGAAGAATCAAATGTGGACACACATATGCAGACACGTACATGGCCTTCCTCTCGATACCACGATGACTTGGCTCGCCCTCTTTGCGCTCTTCTTCTTCATCTCCGACCAGTGTTTCCGCGTTGCAAATGTTCACCCTCTTTCATCCCTCGCCCGACACATGCTCTTTGTCCCACCAGGTGACGCCTTCCCGTGGACGGTCAGCCTGATACAGTTCAGCGTGTACACGTTGCTGGGACAGCAGCGGAGCCTGAGCCTGCTGGAGCCCATGGGCTGCACCTCCACGCTGGCCGTCACCTCCCACAAGCTGCAGAGCTGCTCCGAGGGGGGACACTCCTTCGTGGTCTGCCTCCACGCCGATCTGCAACCCGTCCAAGTCAAGTGCTCCAACCCTCAGGTCAGTGAGGCGACGCCGGATCTCACGGAGTAGTCATCAGATTTGCATGTATATTTATACAAATCATCCCTGTCGTAAACTCTCCTGAAATACGAACACACACAAACACACACACACCATAGCCCTGGCAGGACGGTCCTGCTCCTGCACGATTCTCTCCCACATAGATTGACTCCAATAAACAAACTGCCTCCTCTTCTTACACGGCATCAATTTCACGAAAGTGGGAGCGTAAACAAGAGAGTGTTGCCTTGTTTGCGTCGGTCAAATATTTTGAGGTTTGGGCGAAGGAGAGCGGGGGGGATTGCAAGACTCATCATCATTGTTTTACAGTGCGCTAGAGAGAGCCTGATGAATTTGGACAGATTGGAAACGGTTTGTCTCCCCGGTTGGGTCTCCGTGTTCTCTGTGCCATTACACATGTTTTGTTTTTCCCGCAGTTGAATTAGCTGTATTGAATTTGGTTCCTCTGTAAACACTTTATCGGGGCGACCTTTTCGAGTGGCCGCACTGTTAAATGTCTCTGACCGCCGTGGTGATATTGAGAGGAATTGGTACCAGACTGACAAATGAAAGGCCTTAATCTGGTGGTGGTGAAAACATTCCCAGGGATGAGGAGAGCTGGTTGGTTCTGAAGGGAAAAGTTTCTTTTTGCTTTCTTCATCTCTGTTCTCCCTTTCAAATGGAGTGCCTGTGTCTGGCAAAGCCGGGAGGGCTTATTGCGATTATATGATGAGTCATTATTAGTTTCTGGGTCCAATGAAAAATTCTCTCCTCTCCTCTCCTCACTTATCTTCCCTCCTCTCCTGTCTCCTCTCCTCTCCTCACTTCTCTCCTTTCCTCTCCTCTCATCTTCTCTCCTCACTTTTCTCCTCTCCTCTCCTCTTATCTGACTTTAAATGCCCCCTCCACACACACACACACACACACACACACACACTCTGAAACAAAAGAGACCCCACACTTCTTCCTCCTCTTTCTAATTAGCATCTCCATTTGTGGGAACGTTTACTACAGGTTGTCAGAGCGCTGCACAGCTGCTGCACGATAAGTACCGCCATGACAGTTAGATGAGAGCACTTGTGGGTGGTAGAGTCCCATCCAGCATTTTGAAACATGAATACTTTTAAAGTCAACTAATAAAACCAAAAGAGCTTGGCCTCTTAACTTCCCCTGGCATCTAAACTTCATTTTTGTGACATTAAATCAGAGTTTCCATACTACGTGGATTACTTTATGGCACAAACAAAGATATTTTTAGAAACTGGGGGTGAACCAGTCGAGCCTCGGGGTGTTCTTTTTATCTTGAACTAGCCACAGGTGTCATGGTTTTAATGTTTAAGAGCTTGTACACATGAATAAGCCCGTTTCCAAATGGACTTCTTAGGGGTCCGACAGCAGCAAAGACATGAAAGTGAGGTAAGGGTCTTAGAAAGCATTACGATTATAATAGGATAAACAGGCACATGCAAGCATAATGTATGCATAGAAATGAAAGCGCAAACACAGGATTATCAGCACACGGTATTAACATTATGGGAAATTTAGTGTTCTGCATTGAGTTTTAATTTTTTTATTATTTTGTTGTATTCTTTCTTTTGAACACATTCAACTGTGTTCTTCTCATTTGAAGTCCACACTAGTTCATTTAGAGATGTTTTTATTCTACCACTTTGTCTATTTGCGTCTGTAGATTTGTCCCAAACTCACCAAAACTTATCGTTAGATAATGCATCATTTACATATGCAAACATAACATTTCAGGAAACTAAGTAATCAAATGGTGAAGTTTCATGGTGATATTTTTTTACTATATTCACTTCAAAATGTATGTCATTTTACATACTTACTTACTTACTTATTTTTACTTAAAACATATCTTCTTTTATTTTTAAATCAGATTTTAAATCACCACTTCAGCAGCTCTTATATCCACCAAACTCTCCAGTTTCATTCCTCTCTATAGTCTGAAGGTTTTTTCTGAGAACTTTGTTCACATATCATTCACAGTCTGAATTATCCAACATTTTATTACTAAAACATGGTTCAATTGATTATTTTAATGTCTGTTCACATTATCTCCAGATGTATGGAGTGATACAAAGAGATATCTAAAAACCTTTTACTCTAATATGTTAAAGGAATGAAACAAGAACTTTGAACCTGGCTTTATCCAACGTTCAGATTTCTGCTCTGGCAATGTATGAGAATTAGCACATATGTAATAATATTATGCCTCATTTGTGTATTTAAACATGCAATTTCCAAAAACTTGTAATGCAAAATATATTTGTCTTAATGTAAGTAATCAACTGGGGAAGTTTCATGGTGATATGTATGTGTTACCGTGTGTACCCTATTCACCTGTAGCGTCTCCCATCAATGGGCAGGTGGCCTTGTAGTGCTGTGCTCACTGAGTATCATTAGTACAAGTGTGTCTGTCAGAAGGATGGGGCTATAGCTGCACTTGTACCTTATCAGGACCACCTTGAAATCAGCACACACACCACCAGCCTTTGCTTTGACCTTTGACACACACACATACACACTAATACAGCCGTACACATGTACGCGCTCAGCTACCACGCATACTCAACGACATTTTACTTCCCGTGAAGTTTCTGCGTAAACGTACTGCTCAGATGAAGGAACACGGCGCACTCACCGCCCGCATGCTGTCCCCGTCTTTCATCTGCGTGTTGTTTTTATGAATGACTCACTATTCAGGGATATCATGAGCAGGAAGTAGGTGTAGGACGGAGCAAATGGCAGAGGGAAGATAAGATATGAATGATTGAGTGTGGTAGGAGCAGACAAAATATGAGAGGGTGCATGAAACAAATTAGTTGACGGGTAAAAAGTGAAAAGCAGCGACTGAGATCCAGACTCTGCTAAAGAGCCCCGCTGTGCCTCACCCCTTCCCCCTCTCTCATCTCTGGGCATTCGTCGCTTCCTCCACATCTGCTGCTGAGTGCAGAAGGCCTTGTTGTGCTTTGGTAGGACTTCCAGGACTCTCAGGGACGGGGAGCAATGGAGCAGCGCCTCTCCTGACGGCGCTGCAGTCGGGTATGGCAGACAGCTGTTGGCCCCCCCTGCACCCTGGCCGTCCGCCGGATCGGCGTAAGCGGCTCTTCCTGGACATGTTTGAAAATGGCCCAGCTGTAATGTATTGTGCTGCTTTTCATTTTGATTTATGCTTATTTATGGAGGGCCTCCCTGTAATGTGCGCGCTAACAGGCGTGTGTGCAGAACTTTTTTTGGAGGAGAGAGAGAGCTATTCCGCATGTGCGATCATGTGTCCGTGCACCTTTTTTACTTTTGAGGGCTCAGTTGGCTGCAGAAGCGAAGCGTTCGAAATCCAGAAATTAGCTCACTGTGAAAGAGCGTGGCTTTTCTTTTCCCCCTCTCTCTCTCTCTCTCTTTCTCTCTCTCTCTTTCCCTCTCTTCTCTCCTCTTTTCTAAAGAACACGGGGTGAACGCATGAATAACCAAAAGCATCACATCACATTCCCCTGCCTGCCCCTCATGTTTTCCACTCTTGTTTTTGGCTTTGTTGTTGTTTAAAGCCCAGGCCCTCTATTCATGTGAACACATGATAAATAGTTGAGAACACTTGACGCCGAGTCTTCGGTTTTTTCCGAACCGTGGTGAGTTTTTTTTGGGGGGGGGGGGTTGATGACACAACTGAACTTTCCTCTCTCGGTTGTTTCTTTGGGACTTTTTGTTGTTATGGATAACAAATGTTCACTGTGAAGCACGTGCATGAGCACGCTGTGCCTCTCAAATAATCTTATAGTCGATTAAAGACACGAACACCTGACCTTTTGTCTAAAAGAGCGTTACGCTGGAGAGTGAAACACACGGGGATGGATGTCGTGGTCCGTTTATGGCTAATATTTCCTCCTTCACTAAGTTTAGTGTCGCATAACTAAAAGATGCCAAAATCAAATCATGCTAATGGCCTCAGAAGTAAGAAGCACACGAGAACTGCCCAGTGCAGCTGCTTGAGTCAGAGCTTGGCAAACACACATTTTAATCTGGTTTCAAATATTAAGACTTCTTGTGGTGCGTCAGGTCTATCTTTGAAGGCAGCCGACTTCATGCGTGTGTGGGGAGAAAGAGAAAGTTTCCCCCCCCCATACATCCGATCTCACCTCATCCCGGCCGGTGTGAAGAACGACAACTCAAAAGGGCTTCTGTCTCTCTCCAGGTTCAGCTGTTGTACGAGCTCCTGCTCAGCTGGACCTCCACGTGGGCTCGTCTTCAGAGGCACGGCATCCTGCGACAGACCTCCAGCATCCCGGAGCCGCCCGCCGGTGGTGCCGCCCCGTCGTCCCCGGTGCGCAGCAGTGCCGGCACCGCGCTGCCGGACACCAGCACCTGCAGCCCGTCTGCAGATTTTGGCTCCCCCACCGAGGTTTGTTTAATTGGGTCGGTTACGTGTTTTTTATAAGGGATTCTAGAATCTGCACATCTAGTTTTTATTCCCTCTCCTTCTTCTTCTTCTTAGAAACAAAAGCTTCGACTTTTCTTTTATTTATATTTACTCATCTTGCTGCTGCTCCCCTCTACCATATTTCCACACTACAACACAGTATGACACTCTGAGATTCTTGAATGAAGAGTGCCTTACAAATAGAATGCATTATTATTATTAGTATCAATGTTTTTAACTGTCGTCATTCATTCTGTTTCTCCAAATGTTGCACAAATGCTTTCTTGCATTGATTTTGATGAATGCAAGAAAGCATTTGTGCAAAATGCGGTTGCCCAAATTTAAAAAAAGATCAAAGGTCACTGATAACTTATGAATGCATATGCCTGATTAAGGCAATTTCGCACAACCGTCTAACAGGATTTAAAAAAAAAAAAAAGGAGGAAGTGATGACACGTTGGACAGGCATGGATGTGAGCTGCACCGTGTCTGCTTGGGGCGGTGACTTTATTGTTTCGAAGAGTTGACTCAGCGCTAACGCATGCAATGTGTCTGAAAAGAAATCTGTTTTGTTTGGGAAGGAATTTCAAAGCTGGAAAAATCTCATCAGTGCTTGTGTTTGGTACATTCTTTGTTTTTCTTACAGATACTCCAGATAGGCTGTGAGCTGTGTTTGATTCATGTAAGCTGGGCCTTGATTGAGTATAAACCTCTTAATTTAGAGAAAACAATAACCTGTATTTACATTTGTTGCTGGGATAGAATATCTAACCCCGTAGCAGTGCGTGCAGGTATGAGCTTCAGAGTTGTGTAGGAGGCAGCAGCTAATGCTAAGTGTTTTCCTCTTTGCCTCTAGGTGATGACAATGTGGAGGTCTTTTTCTGCTTCTCCTGTTATTACAGTAGCAGCAGCAGTGACTCGCTGGGGGTCCAGGGCCTTGGGGGCTTTAGACACCGGGGCCTTGCGTAATATGGATGTGTACATTTCTGTGAAGTAGTCAAAATGCCCGTGTTGATGAGTGTTTGTGTTGTTAAGCGCTGGCACCTAGCACTGGGATTTAATGCAAGGCGACCACCAAGGGGCCTCACATTGCTGACAGGCCCCTGGTGGTCACAGCATACCACCCCGGGAGCCAATAAAGTGTCCGTGTGAGAACTCACACACACACACACACACATGGAAAGCAAAGTGTTTCATACGTCGACGGGCATCTGTGTCTGCGTTTGTTCCCGCGTGTGTTCTTGCGTCACAAGTGGCAGCGGTTCAGTTCGGCAACGGCGAGGGGGGGGGGGGGAGACGGGGGCGGCGACAGTATAGCACGTCTGTAACAAGGCCACCGAGGGCCCCCCGACAGCCCACTTGTCACTGTTTACCTAAGTACAAACACTGGTAGAAGTGTTTAGTCCTCTGGGAGGCTTGGTGATTGAGCAAGAATGTAGGAGCTGTTTTGATAAGTCTCAGCAGTAGTGGCAGCAGCCCCCCGGCCCCCCCAGCTATTGAGTCCACACAATATTCTGTGACATGTATATATGACACACCATGGTCCACTGGTTGCAGCTTTGACCTGCATCTCTCGCTCTGTCTTCTCTCATCACTGACCCCTCCCACCTGTCCCTAAATCCGTTCTTCTCGCTCCACCCGTCCCTGTGATCTGCCCCCCTTGCCTCTCCCCGACACCCCCCAGCCTGCTGTTGTCTTCCAGTGTTTGGGGTGGATGATGAGCGAAGACAAACTCTGCAAAGAAAATAAACCCCGGGATCCTCGGGCCGTTTATGCCGCAGGGGCCCAGGAATTAAACTGTATACTTTACAGCTTGGCTTTGTGGAGGTGTGGGAAAATATCTCTCTCTCTCTCAGAGTGTGTGTGCGTGTGTGTGTGCGTGTGTGTGTGTGTGTGTGTGTGTGTGTGTGTGTGTGTGTGTGTGTGTGTGTGTGTTTAGGAACACCTCTACTGAGCCATGCCACCACATGTGTTCTTCAAGGCCTCACCTTCATAAGAGGAGGAGGAGGAGGAAGTTCCTGTCAATCATAAAAACATGAACTTTTTTTTGGAAGTTGTTAGTGATGTTTTTTCGTTTTTACAGTGGATTGTTTTTTCTTTCTGTTTTAACAGCACTGACTGTGGATGTTGTCATTGACACCATGTGATCGTAACATGCAAAATGACAGTGCTGGGAAGTTTTTGAGAACGCAGCCTTTTCTCAACTTTCTTTCTTAATTTGGGTTTTCCAAGTGGTCTAAAATTCCAGGTATGGATTAAATTCCCTTGAAATTCTTAATTGCGTTTTTTCTCCAAATGTCGGCGATTTCTCTCTCTTTTAAAGTCACATATCCTTCCACTTAAAGGCCAAAAGATCTTTTTAATAACTTTCCAAAATGAATACACTCATGTTAAAATGTCTTTTTCTCACTGACCCCTGTTAAAAAAAACAAAAAACAAATGTCTCTTGTCGGAGAGACTACGAGTTTAGAAGTGACAGCAGCGGTTCTGGCTGGCGAGCAGCAGCAGTTGGGTGTCCGATGCTCCGTGTAACCACGCTACAGTACACAGTGGTCTGAGCTTCCCACAGCGCCAGCGGCTGGCTCCTGTTTCCACACATGACATTACAGAGTCTAATCCTACCGACCGGCCAGAACTGTAAACTAAACAATCCAAACCACACACACACACACACACACACACACACACACACACACAGGCAGGCCCGTGTTTTGACTCCAACTCAACAATAATCAGTCCCCAAATGGCAGTTGACACTAGAATATCTCTCATTGAGACTGACTGAACACAATTACTACTTGGCTCACATTACTCTGTGCCAGTCACCGTTATTACACACACACACACACACACACACACACACACACACACACACGCGCGTGCACACACACACACCTTGGCTGTTTGGTTCCATGGAAACACATAATGACACTGCTTGACACTTGACTGGAGTAAATGCTATTTCTGGGGGAATTACGTGATTACGTTTTTGCCTGGTATTTTTGTCCATATGGAGAGTATTTAATTTCATCATGTTGAGTTTGATGAAGCTTAAAATCATGTTATATAGTGTACTGTGTAAACGATGTAGTTGATCCAGTACCGGACTGTATTTCCCATGCCTGCAGAGCTTTCAGTGCCCTCCGGCCTTGCCAAGTTTGTGCCTGTGTTTCTGGTGCATTTTATCTGATTGAAAATCTCTTAAATTCTTCAATCGATAATGCTTCCCACGGAGCGCATGCTTCTCATCTGTTTCTAGAGGCCCCCGACACGCTGTAACGTCGAATCTATTTCTGAATCAGTATAATCCTTCATTTATTTATATCATTGTCATGCGTTGTTATATATCTGCGTTGCTCTGCTGTCAGCCACCCTCAACTGTGAGATGAAATTAGATTTGCAATTTAACATGGGGCCTCTCATTCTACAACCCTCCTCCCCCAGATGCTCAGCGGGGACATAGTTCCCTCATCTGGACCCTCTTTAAGACGCTGTAATCAGCCCAGCAGCTGTGGGCTTTCTAATTGAGATGGTTGATAATCTCGCTGACCACAGCCAGCCTCGACAACCATGACACAATCTGTCATTACCGCGCCGCGATGGGGGTGGGGGGGGCCTGTGGAAAGAGTGAAACCCCGCCTTGCCAGCACGGCAGATTGCCATATTGTTTGTTTGCAGGCTTTTCACCCAGTCGCTCAGATAGATAGTTTGGGAAACAGATGAAACCAGGAAGAGCGCATGTAGGAATACAAAACTGTCCCTCAGTGCTGTCATCCTCGATGTCCTGCCAAAGCCCCAGTAATGAGACAAGAGCCCCCCCCCCACACACTTCACTTCTTATTCTCTCCCCAGCTGCGAGATGTGTGCGTCCTGGCGCACTTGAGTGAAAGCAGGTCACGTGGTGCTTAGTTTTGGGGTTAACACCAGTGACAGCACCACACAATGCCCCCCCCCCCCCCCCCCCCCCTCCCTCCCCCCCCAGACCACCACCACCACCACGTCGCTCAGCTCTGCTCACCAGACACTGATGTCATCTACGCTCCAAGAGGCAGGAGGGATGAAGCCGGCGGTTGCTTTGCCTGGCGGCTCCTCGCATGGCGACGACACTTTGGAGCGCACATTCACACAAACACATGGCAGGACACCAACGCAAGCAGATGGACCGACTGACGAGTCAGACACAAACTCGTTTCATGAAATGTTTGTTTCTTGTTTTGGTCTCTTTGACTGCTGTGAACTGACGTTCCAGTCCTCGGGTTTGAATTTGATCCGATTTTCTGAGAAGTTTGAGTTTGAGTCAGTATGTGCTTGTTGATATCAATTTATTGCCTTATTGGTGATACTTAAATCATGTCTTGTCACCAGCCCTGGTTGAACACATCCTGTTTTGGCTCCCTAGGGCGACTCGGTGCCGGCTGGAGATGACGGCCTGTTTGCCGACACTGTCACTCTGGAGCAGAAAACTAGCAGCATCGGAGGCACCAGCGGGAAGGTCAGCCTTTGGATGCAGTGGATGTTACCCAAGGTCACAGTCAAACTGTTTGCTCCCGACCAAGCTGCTAAAAACACAGGTACTGCTTAACCTCCACGTGATACCTGCGGCTCTTTTTCCTTCTTTTCAAATACAATGAATCTCAGTTATTTTTTCCAACCTCTGTTGCTGATCGCTAATTCACAGCTGTTCTAAACCAGATAGAAACCTCTGGTTCTTAAAAGTAAAGCCAATGCAGATGTGCCATAAAACCTGCATTCTCTCTAAAGTCCATTAGGGGGCGACTCCTGTCGTTGTATAGAAGTCATACATTATAAGTTAAGACAGAAATTATGGTAAATTTATAGTCAAATAGACCATACTACAGAGTATGCTTTAGGGCGGGGCTACAAGGCGATTGACAGTCGCTACCAGTCATGTGCTCCGTGTCTAACACGGCGTCCCTCCAAATATGATCACTTCCCTTCACTGGTTGTAAGAAATCAAGATGGCGAACTCAAGGCTTCAAAACTGCCGTTGACAAACCAATGGGTCGCGGTACGCCGGCTACGTCCACTTCATATATACACGTATATATTATATGTTCTAAACACATGTTCATAGTAGCAGCAACAGAAGGATGGAACCATTGAAGAAGAACTATGAGCAGTGACTGCCTGAATTAGCATAGCATTTGTTATTAATCGATTAATCTGTGGAATAAGACAACAGAAAGAAAAGTCTCACGTCTGGGTTTTTTTTTGCAATTGTCTCAGTGTGAACGAGTGCAGGAAGCCGCTCAGAGATCTCACAGTCCATCGACACTTAAAGCCACCGCCCCCCCCGCCCCTGTTCTCGCACATATTGTGCACTTGGAAGGGAAAAGCAGCTGGAGGAGAAAGAGGGATTGGAGCGGAAAAGACAAATAAATAAATGGATGATGAATCCCAAGCGAACCGCCTCTTCTCCCCTTTAGATTTACTGCGGCGATGAAAGGCTAGATTTACCTTTAATTGGTGGCTGTAATATTTAGCATCTGCCAAGCAGATCGGCCGGCTTAAGGTCTTTGAATGGTGGAAAGGGAATGTTTCGGAGGACCTCACAGAGATGGTTTGACTTAGAGACATCCTAAATAGGCATTGCTTTCGGATTTGGGCTTAATGTGCACCATCTGAGCAGCAAGATGAACTTCCCTCTGGATCCTCTGCGAGCAACACATTCGGCATGTTATTGAAAACAAGAGTTGTGTGCAGGCGATACATTAGATGCCTAATGTCACACGGACATTCTTGGAGATAAGCGAGCCACAGTCATGACTGCAGACAATCTGCTATGATGTAATGTGTTTTTCTACTGCAAAAGGAAATAAGATTCTTGTCTCTCCAGAGAAATGGGGGGAAAAAAAGAGCCACTCCAAGACGCATTGGTCCTGGGCTCTAGTGTTATGCTATTATGTGTTGGAAGATTAGAGGTAGAAATTCAAGCGTGAGGCTCCAGAGGCTCTGCTAAAGGCACAAATCAGTGCTCTTCTTTTAAGAAGAACCATCTAAGACCTTACACACTTACAAGCTGAGTTTAAATAAACCCTCATAGATCAATATCAACGCCAAGTTCGGAGGCCATGAGTTATGAGTATTTCACAGCTCGGAGAGTTCTTTCCACAAAAAAGCTGACATGCCTTGTGTTTCAATTTTAATAACCTGTTGGGAACCTCTGCGGCAACAGTACAATAACAACCATAGATTCATATGCATGAAGTCCATTTTCCCCAAGCCAGCCTGTCATTGTGGGACTTTCTCTTGTGGAAACAACGAGAGGGACACAGCAACAGTTAAGCTGGTGGGCTCGGCGCAGTACAAAGTGAATCAGTCCGCCTAAAGTGGGTGGGTTTGTTTGCACACTGGGGGCACGCACATACATTTTAATGACTACACACACAGTAGAGTCTACATGGACATGGACTCCCTCTAGTCAGAGTTCAGCTGTATCTGCCAAGCACAATGATGGCCATACGGCGTGCTTCAACCAACTCAAAGGGGCGGCAACAATTAAGTTACCTGAGTGTCTTTCCATTGTGGTTCACTTCATGTTTTTCGCTTGTGTGTTTCTGTCAGAGATCTGTGTCATCGGCGAACTAGAAGACCTGAGTGCCTCAGTGGATGTCCAGGATGTCTATACAAAGATCAAATGCAAAGTTGGCAGCTTCAACATCGACCAGCACAGATGCAGGTAGAGTACATTGTGTACATGTAAACACGTATGTACATCCAGGTCAGGCGGCAACCTCCGGTTCTGAAGAGTGAAGCCGATGCGGAAGTGTCTTAACACCTACATTCTCTCTCCTGACCAACAGGGGGCGACTACTCTGGTTGTATAGAAGATATGCTTCATGTGTTAAAGCTGTATTCTCTCTACTGTCCACCAGGGGGCGACTCCTCTGGTTCTATAGAAGATATGCTTTGTGTGTTAAAGCTGCATTCTCTTTACTGACCACCAGGGGGCGACTCCTCTGGTTGTATAGAAGATATGCTTTGTGTGTTAAAGCTGCATTCTCTCTACTGTCCACCAGGCGGCGACTCCTCTGGTTGTATAGAAGATATGCTTTGTGTGTTAAAGCTGCATTCTCTTTACTGACCACCAGGGGGCGACTCCTCTGGTTGTATAGAAGTATATGCTTCATGTGTTAAAGCTGTATTCTCTCTACTGACCACCAGGGGGCAACTCCTCTGGTTGTATAGAAGATATGCTACATTTGTTAAAGCTGCATTCTCTCTACTGACCACCAGGGGGCGACTCCTCTGGTTGTATAGAAGATATGCTACATTTGTTAAAGCTGCATTCTCTCTACTGACCACCAGGGGGCGACTCCTCTGGTTGTATAGAAGATATGCTATATTTGTTAAAGCTGCATTCTCTCTACTGACGATCAGGGGGTGACTCCTCTGGTTGTATAGAAAATATGCTACATTTGTTAAAGCTGCATTCTCTCTACTGACCACCAGGGGGCGACTCATCTGGTTGTATAGAAGATATGCTACATTTGTTAAAGCTGCATTCTCTCTACTGACCATCAGGGGCGACTCCTCTGGTTGTATAGAAGTGTATGCTTCATGTGTTAAAGCTGCATTCTCTCTACTGACCACCAGGGGGCGACTCCTCTGGTTGTATAGAAGTGTATGCTTCATGTGTTAAAGCTGCATTCTCTCTACTGACCACCAGGGGGCGACTCCTCTGGTTGTATAGAAGTGTATGCTTCATGTGTTAAAGCTGCATTCTCTCTACTGACCACCAGGGGGCGACTCCTCTGGTTGTATAGAAGTCTATATACAATGACTCTACTACCGACTCTAAGCAGGGTATGCTTTAGGGCGGGGCTACATGGGGATTGACAGGTCGACGTATACGGCGTCTCTACGTCATTCCTCTAAAGTCCAAATATGCTAACTCCCGTTGACCTGTTGCAAAAAGCCAAGATGGCGATGGCGAAATGGAGGCTTCAAAACATCAGTCCACAAACCCAATGGGTGATGACATGACTGCTACGTCCACTTCTTTTATAGAGTCTGTGATCCAAGTCTGAAGTCATGGCACAGCGGACGCCTCCAGCTCAAGGACCGTGTGATAGAGTCTGTCCACCAGGTCCTCCTGCCTGCTCTCACGGCCCAAGAGTGTAAACACACACACTTCACCACCAGTACCACAAATACATTAGCTGTTCTCACTTGTGCTCAGACGGGGGATTTCTTCCAGATTATCACCTCTGCGTCGTCGTCTTTCCAGACAGCTGTCGCAGACGGACTAACGGGCCGATAAAAACCAGCCAGACGGACACACTGAACGGGCTCTGGGCTGACCCAACTCTGACTCACGGCGCAGAGTTCAGTCCGTACTGCGCGTCAGTCCGTTACTCTTGAGTCTGCGGTGTCTGGATCGATTTCGCAGAAACATCAACATGTTGTTTGGGGAAGGAAAACCACCGGGCGAGTTTCCACTGCATCTCCACCGAAATCTCTGTGTTTGTCAAGTTCCAATGGGATAATTTAGCTGAAATTACGAAAGACCATATTGCAGCATTGGGGGAATTAGAAGCTGTAACTAAAGATGTATATATTTTTCACACACCCTACACACAGGTTCCCATCAATTAAAGGGCGGCCTCTGTTCAATATTTAAATACCTATCTTTTCCTGTATTCCTTCCACCCAGCCTCGATCACGTACCTCGGCGATGGAGTCAGCGGCTCTGAGCGTGTACGTGCCTGAGGTCTTGTTCTGTTGGGAGGGGGACCACTTTAGCAGAAGGAAATTTCCTCTGTCTCCGTCTGAGGAGATAATGAAACAGCGATCTCTAACGCTCCGGCATGTTGCACGTGTTTTTTAGGGGTCCTGTGAGCCTACGTGCCCGAGTAGACATTTTCACACAAGTCCCTCCTTTTCTGGATCGAGCCAGGCATGGAAGGGGCGCTTGGCCTTCCTTGGCCCGTGCTAAACCCCGTCGTTAGCAATCAGTGCTCTCGAAGCTGATATGATAATAGATGCAGATTCTGATTTGCCAGTTTTTAGGAAACCAGCTAACCCCCCCCGTGTGCTCGTCGATCATCTCAAACTGACTGTCCAGCAAGCGTCTCGTAGACCTCCCTGTCTCGCTGCAGTCGGCTGATTTATGATCGGGCCACATGTGTTCCACCCAGTACGGAGAATCAACCTAAGCCAGGACAATGTCAGTTGTTAGACAGCTTCAGAGCGTAAAGGTGTCGCGGGTCGTTACATCACGCTGCTCTGCTCGCCACAGGTGTGTGTCCAATTGCATCTGAGACGCAGCCAAACCATAATCTCTTTAGTAGACCTCTATGACTCCCTAAGTAGATAATGGGTCAATTTACTTATTTCTAGGTTATTTCAGTTTAATGTGCTTTTAACAACGTGGTCTCAGCACACTTTTTTAAACCAAGCAAAGTTCTGGCAGGCGGAGGCACTCCATCATCCGAGCCAGGTTCTAGTCATGGCTGTTCAGGGCTCCTGGCCCACTCTAATCTGTATCGGCCACATATACAAGAGAGCTCACTGGGGTCGAGGTCCATATTAATCATTCTGAACAGATAATTGTTAGGTATGTCATCACCCAGCCCAGGTTATTTGTGTGCAGCGGGTCCAATTAAATCAAGCCTGACAGAGAGAAAAAATGTCTCATCCGGCCTCAGGCTATCTCACTGCTGGAAAACTAATGGAATAATAGAAATGGCAGGAAAATATGTGAGGTGAATATATATAATTAAATCTCTGATTACATCAAAAAAGGAGGTGGACCAAGAAAGAAAAGGGTGGCCGCTCATGGAAGTCCGTAAGTGTGAGGGCTCATAACTCATGGAGGAGCGGCGAACCCCTTCCAGTAGGAAGATTAGAAATTAGGAAGTTGCTGCTTCTCCTTGTTTTAGCCAGGTCTCCCTTAGCAACGGTGCTGAGAGAGAGAGAGCGATAGAGAGGGGACGGCCAGTGACAGTTCATCCTTATTGGCTCCAAGGAGCTGCTCACATAGATTGGAGCTGATGTCTTCCAGCTGTTCCCCAAATGGCTCGGAGCGAAGGATGGCTGGATTGGAACCGAGGGGGGGGGGGGGGTCGATTGGAGAAACGAAGAGCTTGTGGGGGGTCCATGTTCATTGGTCACTCTTACAAAAGAGATATTCACACAGGCACACGCAGAAAGTTGCCTTCTCTCTCAAGGAGCTCTCAGTATCCTGCTTGGGGGGGGGGGGGGGCGTAAAAGATATGATGCGGATGGTGTTGAATCGTTCCCTTTGTGTTAAAACATTTTTGCCATACATGTGTTGCGCATGATTTGGCATTCTGTAGGTACCGTCACAACTCTGTGTGTGTTGTATTGTCTTCTGTAGTATAGTGTTTTTGTTTCTCACAGGTGCTTTCTGCTTCCTACGGAGGGGCCACCACGGGGGGGGGGGGGGGGGGGGGGGAGGAGATTGATTGTCACCAAAATAATCAATAATCTGATTTTTTGTTCATATCAGTTCCCCAAGTTAACACATGTGTTGCATTATGATTAATATATCAAAGCACGGTCTGAAATGTAATCATAATGTCAGTTTTCCGTACGTAATTAACCTGCATTTAAGTCTCAATGTGTGCCGCCGCTGCTGCACGTTTGATACAAATGTTGGTATCAGTGTGTGGTTTTTAATTTAGCCATTAAAGAGATTTCCTCTGCCACAACAGCATGAGAACTCCCAGATGCCCAAGTTAAGCGCAGCATTGTGTGTCTCTCTCCAGGCCAGGGCAGGGCTTGCTCTCTGGCTACTATGAAGGACTCATTCTGCAGTGCAAGGAGGCCGCCGTGGTGAGGCTTCTGCCATCGCAGCCGTCCGTAGGCCTGTATACACGGTGCCTCTGCTGCTCCTAATCAAGGGCATTCGTCTCTGCTCGTGCTGGACAGACAGGAACATAAATGAAAAGCATTGATAATACATTGATACACCTTCAAACTTCAATGAAGACAAAATAAAATTGCAAATAAGTCTAATTTACGGCATAACATTCCCCTGTCTTTCCAGTGGCTCTGATTGGCTATAATCAAGCCAATACAATCTGGTGACATGCGTTTGTGTGGGTGGGAGGAGACTAGGACATGAGCCTCCATTCTCTTGTTGATGAACACTTATTCTGGTGATGGTCTTATACTGGTACCTAACGCATGGTAATGTGTTGGATCAACATATTCTCCCTGCAATCTGTCAAATACCCGCGTTTGGTCAGTGTTCCTTCACACCGTGACACTTTAGGTGACCGTCTAATGTCAGTAAGTGTCAGGGACGGCGTGTCAATATCCGGTCGTTACATGCACAGTCTTTTCAAAATGAGCTCACGACACATAAGACTACCGGATCACGAAAAGTCGGGTAAAGAGCATCGGTCTCCTGTTCAGAACCATCCATCAGCACCACCTGCCCGTTACCTCGCTCTGGTTGTAAGCCTGCTGCGGTGCGCACACACGCTAAAGGTGCTTCTGCGTCGGTGTCAGAGGCAGAGGAACACTGACCAATATGCCACATTTGACCCATTGTGGGTTGTTTGGATATAGCAGAGTCTTTTAATCAACTGAATTAAGCATTGGATAATGTACACTAGCTTAAGTAACAGCTTTTATCTCGTGTACAGGTTAGGGGTTTTAAGGGATTGTAAATTGTAGCCTGCTTTTTCCCATTCAAAATACTGCTCATCCCAGAATTCAACATGTTGTTATTATTACTGAATCTTATAAGACCATTCCACAATATGTCAGCTGGTTCAACTCCTTTTGGTTTTAATCAGCTCTATATTTCATTTTTCCCCCAAATGATCTTGAGGTTTCATGTCTTTCTTTCTTTTCTTCCCTGTTTGTGTCCCCCCCAAATTCTTCTCTATCTGTATTTCAATCAATATCTTCCGCGTGACTCCTTGCCTCCTCTGTCCCATTTCGGCACCTTCGTCCTCTCTCCTTTCCTCTCCTCACCTCCAGTACGGAGGAGGGTGTTCGGAGCTCGGGCGGCTGTGGAGGAGTGGTGCTCTCTTGCACTGACAAGCTGAACAGACGCACTGTGTTGGTTCGACCCGTCAGCAAGCAAGAATCTTTCAGCCACTTCTCTGGCTTTTTCCCTCCTGTAAGAATCCGGCTCTTCTCCTTTTTTTAGTTGTACCCTGCTTGACCTCCAGTAACAGTGGCTCCTCAGAGAGGTTCCAGAAGCCAGTAGTTTGATTTGGTTTCAAACTGTTATTTTAATGTGGCTTCGAAAACGAACCTCCGATTCTAAACTATAGACATGGGAACAAATTAATAAAATCATTTACACAGCGCTTTAAAAAACTTACATACCAAACTTGAACTCTGAGGTACTCTCAATGTCTTTTTGTATGTACTTACTTACATCTTGTTACAGAAAGTCTCCCAAATGGATGTGATGTTTTTAGACATCTTCACAGACATAAATGACTTTCTGAGCAGCTATAAAGTCCACTGTTACTGGATGTTTTAGCAGACTTTACACCGATGACTTTAGCAGATCTGCCTTTTCTTTAATCATGCAACAGTTGCAGATTATTTTTCTCGGACTCAATGTGTATTTAAGTGATTTTTACCCTGCATTCGCTTTGCAAATCCCCCATAACATTGGACATCTGACGAACCTGAAATAATTCCGCCTCAGAGTTCAGTTGCAGTCCATCAATTGCTTTTATAAGACGCTATGCATAATTTGAGCATCCAATCTAAACGACTGAAACTCAATTTCAATACATTTGTTCTCAAAGTGTTTTCGCTCGTAGCTTCAGCTTGGCTTGTTGTGTGTGGGAACTTGGCTGAGGTTTAAGTCTTGCTGTATCTGGCCCACTTTCTTGATGAAGATGTTAGATAGGTCATTTGATTGGAGAATGTTTACTCTAAGACGACTGTAAAGTCAAGAGGTATGTTATTTTTAGTCAGGCTTCACCCTCAGCCATGACACTGAACAGTGGAATTGTTTCCCCCCCCCTCCGTGTAATGAGTTCTCCCGTCTGCCCACTGGTCAGACTGCAGCCAAAGTCCTGGAGGGCTCCCACCAGCAGCACGGCTTTCTGTCCATCACGTACACCCAGGCCGTCACCAAAAACGTCCGTCACAAACTCACCACCCGGCCCGAGCGGCCGGCGCGTGGCGGCGCCACCACCGCCAGCCAGCGGCTGACCGCGGACCCCCTGGCGGACAGCGCGCCTCAGTACCTGCGAGAGATCCTACTGACAGCACAGCCCTTCGATGTGGTGCTCTCCTGTCCCTTATTGGCCACCGTAGCGGGGGTGTTCCAAGTAGGACAAACGGGCGTCTGTCACTTCCTGTAACTTTAGCTTCTCTTTTAAATAAATGTTTGCAGTACTATGGTAAACTGATAAATGTACAGTAGGTTTAGTGTCAAATGAACTAAAATATACAATCATTTAAAAATCAATTGGCATTTATAGAAGAAATATGACGCATTAGTTAAAGGAAAAATGCATATGTGTACAATAAGTTCCAGGTTTTCCTTGAAATCTTAAAGAAACTCACATTTCTTGCAGTTTTATTTAGTATTTTCATCTGAAATAAATAAAACAGATCTTGTGAATTTATTGTTTGTATTCTTTCTATGGTCTCTCCAGGCCACGGTACCAAGGCGCTACAGGGAGCACAGGAAGTCCACCGGTCAGCCGATGAGAAGCCACACTCTGACCTCCCGGTGTCTGCCTCTCATGTACATCAACACCAGCGTGATCCGGGTCTTCTGCCCCGGGTCACCGGACAAGCACGCGGCGTCAGGTTAGAGAAGAGCTTGAGTTTTTATTTCACATGGAAAACAAACAATGGGACACTGTTGGGTCACAGGCTGGGTTTTAGATTGCTCTCGTCTGTGGTGCCTGCATGAAAGTCCCCGTCATGGCCGACCAGACATAGCAGAGACACCACATTAGACATTTGCTATGAGAAAAAGTTGAGGTTCTGAACCACAGTTATATACACTCGTACAGAATACCAAATCCTTGTCTGTCTGTAGTAATGACTAACAGTGGTAAGGCTGTGTGTGTGACTGTGTCTGTGTGTGTGTGTGTGTCTGTGTGCGCGCGCTGTCTTCACGTCCCACATTATTTACGTACGTTTGTGTATCATGTGCACTGTGGGGGTTCACATTTGTTTAAGCATTTGGAAAAGTGTGCATGTAGAATAAATGTACTTTTTATATATATATATATATATATATACTTTACTGCACTTTATTGAGAGGTGTAATATTGTGACACCTCTCAAAATAATGGAGTCCAGTCCAAGACTACTGCAAACGACAACCTCAATAATAGACAATAAAGTCATAAAGAACGCTCAGCAAAATCATTATAAACTCCGTCGAGGCAGAATTTATGGAAAAGCTGTTGCTTTGAATTGCAGTGATTGTACAGGTGCACCGAATAAAGTTCCCCTATATTTGATTGTGTGTGTCCCACTAGATCCCCAGGTGAAGAGAGAGGACACCCTGGTCTTAAAGCTGGGCTCCCTCAGCATGGCTCCTCAGGCCGATAACCCCCTGACCCGCACCGTGCTGAGAAAAGACATCTACCAGTAAGACCAACTCTCTTCTCTCTACAACCTCGACAAACAATGGATATTCAATGTTTTCAATATTAAGTCAACCATGTGAGTTGTTTTGTTTGTTGTGAAAGTAATCTATGTAGTAAGTATGCAATTCTAACGGGATTATATATGTTATAACCAGTCGCACACACACAAGTACCAATTTTAAACCAATGGTATTTTTCCCTTCTCCTCTGCTTGCACATCTTTTTTTTTTCACTGCTTCATACAGAAGCTCTGAGAGGCAAGTGAGAACAAACAAATTCTGGTGATCCATTTTGTGCAACTGTTCTTACAAGTTTGGCCAGGATCATTTTTGTATGTTATGATATTTTTAATAATTTTTTTTTGGGGGGCCTAGGAAAACAGGTGGGGTAAAAAAAAAGTGTTACATTTCCGCCACAAGAGGCTCAAGCGGACCACTACCTCACGATCTAAATAAGACTAAAAGCATGTTTCTTTTAGATAACGTGCAGGAAGTAGAACTCCGCTGGTCCAATTAAACCACCACAACTCTTGCTATTTGACCACAGTCCACTAAAGGTGCCATTCTTGGCCTCAAGCACTCCATACAAGCTGTTGTGAGGCAAGTGTGTCCAATTCCACGGCGGCTTTTAGGGCACAGCGAGTGGCAGCGCCACGTAGTGGTCAAGCGGCTGCAGCAGTGACAGGGAGCAATGAGTGACACCTTGGGGGTCTGCCTGGCCCTCCAGCCGAAAAAACAAGACTGTTGACACAAGCCCCACCCCCTCACCCCTCACCACCGTGCCATGTGGATCAAAGCAACTAGGCAGGGAAAATCTGGACTTCTGAGGGAAATAGCTCTGCACAAAACACATTTTCCTTCCTCTAGGCAGCTAAAAGAATCTGGATTGTGTCATAGCTGCCTCAAAAACCACAGCCCCACTGTGTGTGCGTGTGTGTGTGTGTGTGCGTGCGCGTGTGCGTGTGTGTGTGTCGGTCAAAGAGAGAAAGAGCATTGTGTGAACGGGCAGATACGGAGCTGGCAAACACATGTAATGAGGGAGATAAAAATGCGTTGTGCAGCTGCAAGTGAGATGTGAGTTGACACGAGACGTGAAGTGGAGAAAAATAAAGAAAAGGAGAGGAGAGGCCACTTCAGGTGTCCAACATTGTCCAAATGTCTTCCAGCGGAGCCGAGCTATGTCACGCTCAGTCGCTTGTTTGATGCATTGGTGCAGAGATGGTAATGATCAGTAACCATAGCTACTGTTTTGCTGCGACTTTTGGGGAGTGTCTATGTGTCTTTCTCTTCATCCCCTCTAGTCTCACACAGTGCACTGTGTTGAAATGTTTGCCCTTTGTTTTGGTGCAAGTTAGCACAGCTAATGGGTAGGAACAACTCTGTTGCTACTAGTTCCCTAGATTTATTTTGTTGACATGTCGGCCGTGTCGTTATCATATCGGATGATAATTGACGATCTCGCGGGCATGGAAAATAATCTGGAGCTTTTCTCAAGACTTTTTTTGCCCCCCACAAAAAACCCATTGAGACCAGCCATGCAATTTTACCCCCATATTGGCCAGTAATGTTCCGCCTGTGGTAATTAGAAGGTCGGCGGCTCTTGCGGCTGTGGTACCCACATCTGCTTGTAGACGTGTGTGTGTGTGTGTGTGTGTGTGTGTGTGTGGTGTGTGCGCACGACGCTCCGCCCGGGTCAGGCATGCATTCACACCCAGATGTGCAACGCATGCCTGTACCTACGCACGCACACACACACACTGTTGTCACAAACACGAGGAGTGGCCATGTGTACAAACACGCCCTCATTGGCTTAACCTCGACACACAGAAGCCGAGAGCCACCGCTTCCCCCTCAGCAGCGAAACCCGGGAATTATGTCAGACCGCTCTCTGTGTTTATGTCCAACCGTGCATTATCCTCACCACCTTCCCACGGTCACATCTCCATTTGCACTCCCGGGGTCACATGTTTGATAACCCTGGCATTAGGGAGTCGGCGCCCCGCGACGTGCTTCATCTGCGAAGGAGAGATCCTCTGCGTGTTTACAATCTGGAACCGTCCGTGGGGAGAAATATGTCCATTTGGTGCAGTTCTTTTTTAAAGCCCGCCGCTAATTACATCCGTTGTCATAATTGAACGACGGATCCGAGCAGCCGCGCTGTTATCGTCTAACTGTACGTGAAATGATCGCCTCGCGGCGTCTACAAGCAGGATTCACTGTAAATGCCACCCTGCGAGAGAAGACCAGAGTGGAGGCTCCAATAGCCAGCGTGTGTAAAAACACCCTGACCGGAGCGCGTCGAGCTAACACCGGCTTTCGACACACTTCAAAGCTCCCCGCGGCTTCCCTTCCACCCTCAAACCTGCAGGCCACAGCGTGTATATTTATCATTTGTCCCGGATGGATTTCCTCAGAGAAGGTCAAACAAACCTGTGTGACTGGAAAGCCGCGAGAGCTAAGCCGCGAGAGCTAAGCCGCTATCCACCGCCAGGTTCATTTGGTAACAATTAACGCCGCTCCATTTGATCGTGTGATGTTGAATCTTGTCTCCCCCAAAAAAAAGCTGCTTCTCCGCAGAGCAGGAATTATGACACAGAGCGGCAGCAGGCTTCTCCCCTCCGCTCTCTCTCTTTCTCCGTCTTTAGCTACAAGGCCGCTGTCAATTTACACAGCTGAAATCATTTTCCTGCCTCGAAAAAAAAAAAAGCGGCCTTTTTTTTCCGAGTACATGAGCGCCGGCCCGGGGAATGTCCAGCATGCATTCAGCCCCTGGCTTTCTTGTGGTTTGGGCCCTCAGTAAAAATCTCACAGATCTTTTTATTCCTCTCATTCGCTCTGTTTTTCTCTTTTTCTTTTTCCCCAATGCAATTTTTGCACCCATGGAACACTTAAATTGAAAGCTTCTTGTACACCGGGCTGGACGGAGAGCGCTCTTTTCAAGTAGCATGTGTCCCCCTTTTCAAAGGATGAATGTTAACGTGTCTGGATGTTTTTGCCATTATCTTAGTCCATTGAAAATGTATTGAAACACTTCATTGTGTTTTAGCCAGGTTTTTAAAAAAAACATTAAATATATTTTCTTTCTTGCCTAAAAACAAATACAAATTAAAAATGTTTTACATTCAATACAATATTGTACATGGTTTCCCACGCACATTTCTTTTAAATGGCACTGTTATAAACTTATAAACTACTGATTTTACAACATAAATCAGTGTTTCAATACAGAAGCAGTTTGAAAAAAGACAGGGAAAGCCCCCCTCTGAATCTATTACTGAGAAGAAGATGAATGTTATGTCGAATTATTGCTTTCTGAACATCATTTTCAACTTTCCAAAGAAAAAATAGATGACTTATTTTTTGCCCCTCCCTTCTTACCATGCTTGCATCCATGTGTCATCCCATGTTTCCGTGTGTTTGTATGTTTGTGTTTGGGCTTAAAATATCCTCCATTTCCCGACATCCCCACACCTCGATGACACAGCTCCAGATTCCATCACATGTTCGGTTACCTCATGGTCTGTCCGAGGGAGACTGGAGGGGGGGTCAAAATATGTTTTTGTTCTTTAGTTTGGATTAGCGTGCATGCCTGCGTTTCCACGGTAACGGCAGACACGGCCGCTGCGTCAGCGATGACGCTGGGCCAAGTTGACGCGGCGTGTCTCCTCCTGTGTCTTTTTCTCACACACTTTCCAAAATATGTCTCGCATTTTATTTAATTATCTTTCTTTCTTAATTTTATCTCCTTTTCTTCTCACTCTTTCTCCATCATGCCTCATCTCCACCTTTTTATGTCGTCCCCAACTTGTTTTTTTACTCTTACTGTCTCTTCCTCTCTTTTTTTCCTTTCATGCCCACTCGAAATGTTTGAGGGAGCAGTCGTGGTTCTTTGTCTTCTACAGTAAACGTATCCATATTTTTTTACAATATTAATATCCAGAATTGAAATGTGAAAAATAACAGATTTAGAGAAAACGTCTTCCAGCACATCCAATTAACAATTCAGACTTTTTGCAGAACTTAAAAGGACAGGTCATCCTAAAAAATAAATACAAAATATATATATATATATATTTTTCCTCTTACCTGGTAAAAAAAAAATGATATTGCTGGTGAAAAATGAGGATGAATGTCCAATATAATGGGACCATATGGCGCTAGCCTTGTGGTGCTCTAAGCGCCAAGAAACCGCGACGTCTGCAGCTCACACCAAATCAATCTAGATTGATCAATTACAGATAAGAGGAACAATATTTTGGGTCAACCGTCCTTTAGACATACAACAGTCCCTTTTAATAACAATAACTTCTTAAGAAATATAGATGTAAAGAATTCAATAGACCTGGTTCCTATAAACACTCGGCTGTACTGAATATATAACGTATTTTTACATGAATAGATCTGCTAATCTTCATAGCCGTCACTGTTTGTTCATTCAGTAGCAGCAGTACTTGTACTCTATTAGTTTGAGTGTGGAGCAGCTCACGGGCCGTGCTCGAATGTGCAGACCTGTCCCAGCGTCAGCGGACACCTCGGTAAACTCACCGCCGGTCACTGGGGTTCGCTGCTGCTGCTGCTTTAGTGGCGGGATTAGGAGACCCTGCCACTTTAATGCATTCTAATCTCTTGTCCTCACATCGGGGCAGAAGACAGAATGATCCTCTCAGGCGTCTCTTGGACAGCTGCGGCTCACTTACTTTCTCTTCTTTCTCATTTGAAATGCCATTTTTTTTCTTTTTTTCTTCTTTTTAGTTCTCAGCTGATCCCCCTCTTTCTTGTCTTCCTCCTCATCTTTCTTTTCCTCCATTTAAAAAAAAAAAAAAAAAAAAAAAAAAAAAAAGTAGCCCCCCCAAGTTCCCAGCAAATGATTCATTAGATGCTTCAGTGCACACTTGTCTCATCACTCACTCCGGTCGGCTGCCAAGTGCCCCATTTCCCCGTGTGTTTACACCAGCAGAGAAAAAGTGCGTTGGCTTTGCTCCGCTGCGGTGGCGGAGGAGAGGAGCTGCTCGGGGGCCACACACAGTGACACTCAGTGCCTACACTTATATACACTGATTTAGGGGCTCGCTTTCAACCCCCCACCCACCCCCTGGCTGCCGAGCAGGTTTAATGATAAACTCCTTTCAGTGGCAGCGATGGCAATGATCGTAATATCTGTATCGCCGCACTGAAAGAAGGCTTTGGTGTGATCTTTAGAAGCTGCCACCGCAGAGCAGCAGAAATGAGTATAAATGTGTTTTTGTTATGCGCCAAAAGCACGTTTTGGTAATACGTTGTAAAACTTCTCCGTGTAGTACATTGCTCCCCAGTACTTTTGAGTGTGCAGAGTAGTATTTTAGGACAGTCCAAGTGGTGTCTGTGGGGATTACCCAGCCAAACCGTTGAATCAAATGTATCTTCATCTATTTACGCCCTCCACACTCAGGCTTTTAAAAAAAATAGAATCGGAGGATCTCTACTCCACAGTCAAGTTTTACATTTTGTGTTTTTGTGAAAATATCCCTGGCGTGTCATTAACGCAGAACTGTGGGCAAAACCAAAACCAACTTAGTAAATCTCTTTCATTGCTCTGGTGCTTGTTTGGCTAACTAGCTGTTCCGCTCTCTCTCAGCTGGTTCATGTGAGTATATTGACTTAAATACATGTTATTACAGCAATCCCTTTTGGTGCTACACCAGTGTCTTAACATGAATGTAGTTATGTTGCATTAATTGCAAATGTGCATCATTATCATATGGTAGTTCAGCAGTAATGATATGCTTTTTAGGGAAGAAAGGGGGATAAATAGCACTGAGCCTTGATGCCTCCTTGACTCTGACAACAGAGGAGTCGAATAGAGGGCTGCAGAGATGACCCAGGAAGTTCGCCTGGCACCGGTTCCCTCCACAAAATGCCACTGGGACTTTTGGATTATTGCAGAAAATAGGCTTTGTGGCAAAGAATTGCTTATTATTATTCCGCATTTTGCTCTGCGAGTAAGCGTTTAGCCGCATGAAGCCACCGTGTTTTTTAAGACGCTTACAAGCTTCAAATATATAAATATAAATATAAAATCTGCATGCCAACCACAGACCTTATTTCAGGCCTCTCACCAAGATACCCATTCATAAAACCCATTGACTTTGACACGAGGGAACCGGATGTTCCAAAAATGCTGACTCATTTCCTTAGGCACTCTATATCAGACCCACCTTGCAGTCAAACAGAGGTAAAGTGGCGAATAGTTCAACAGATTTGGTCAGTCAGACTGTGTCCGAGGCCCGCTGGGCTCTGTTCGGGGCCGGGGAGGATGAGGAAATCCAACTGAGATGAGGAGAGCTACACCTTTTTTCTTTGTGAACTGTAAATCATTTCTCTCTCGCTGCACGCCCAATGTTCTCCCTCTCTCCTGCAGAGGACGGAGATAAAATAAGCAAGGATCGCAGAGTCAGCCAGGATAAACAGAGTTTCTTTTTCTTTTTTTCTTTTTTTGTCAGTCCAGCAAATGAAACACCTGGTGCTGGTAAACTCTGCGGACATATTTCACATGGCCCTGACACTCAGGATTAATGCAACATCAAATTGTTTTAAGAACGGGGGACAGCCGCTGCCCACGGTAAATCATACGCCCCCTTTTATTAAAGCTTGCCCCGGAATTTAGGTTTTTTTATTCAGACAGGATAGCCAGCCCAGAGCCGACAGATGAGCCTGGGAGTGTGGGCTCGGCAGGGGCTCATGTTGAAACGGCCCCTCTGGACAACGTGTCGTAATGCGAACAGGAAGTTTAGACTCAGCCACTGAATACCGCTGTGGCTTTGAGGGCGGAATATATCCCCCTTCACCTTTTTTTTTTTTTTTTTTCTTTCCACAAAGTGATATTTGTCGTTCTTTTCAGTGGGAACCGGTGTGATAGATAGACTCCTCTGTCTCCCACGCGACACGGCGAGCATATCATATGACATGCAGGCTGGTTTCCTGGAAGGGGGGGGGGGGGGTCGGAACGCCATTTTGCCTCTGCAGCCATGAGAGAGAGAGACTTGGTTTGTTTGTGTAGCTAATGTTACGAGAGCGGAGCGGAGGAAATCAGATGAATGTTAGTGGATTTGATCTTTGATCCGCGAACCAGAGTACCTGACCGCCGTGTTCAATCAAGTCAACCACTCGGTATGAAACCAATGGGCCTTTTGAAGGGCGCGGCCCACGCCGTGCAGGCGGACCGCCCTTTCTGTCCGACTAGAGACGGATGAGCAGTAAAGCTTATCCTGGATAATAAAATCACTGATTTATAGCTGCCTCTCTTCACCTATATATCATATTTGTATCTTTGTCATCTCTCTCTCTCCGTCCCTCTAATTCCACTTCTCTATCATTGGAGAGCCGGCGACGACAAGCAGCGCGACACTTTGCAAGCGTCTTGTGCTGTGTGTGAGCAGGGAGCCGTATACAGGGTCTCGTGTGCCGTGTTGTGGTGTCTGCTGACTTCTGTGTACAGCCTTGTGGTTCATTCCATAAATATCTGTGGCCTCTGTGATGTTATTCTCAGGGACCTCCGCTCCTTTGAGAAGATTGCGCCACAACACTTGTATTCCTCAGCCTGCAGTTAGAGGTTTAGGGGGATTAGGAGGGAGAGAACCCGGGCCCGGGCCCTGGTATACATTTTTATGGCCGTCTTACGCACACGATTCCAATGTAATGAGCAGAGAAAGTGGAGACGAGGGAGAGAGGGGGGTGTTTGGGGGGGGCGGGGGATTGTAGGACTCACCGCAGGGGAATCAAGCAAGTAAACCACAACTTATTTTCCCCTCTCTTTTTTTGGCACAAAGTGGAGGGGGCGTCCATGTTGATTAGGTCTTCTCCGGGTTCTTAAGTCCAACGGTTTGGTCCAGCCCATCGAAATAATATTTGGATATCCATGAAATGAATATACTCTTCTATCGTCCAAAGAGGATAACTTCTTGTCAGTATTTCCTGCGGCGGCACCAAGAATGAGTCCTGACACCCAGGAGTGAGTCAGCATCTTTTCACTTCCGGTTCCCTCGTCTCAGTCAGTGGAGTCTTTGAATGTGATTTTGGTTGAATGCCCAAAACAAGGTCCGCGGTTAACGCAGTTGAACAGTTTAAAATGTTTTCTTTCTATGACAGAAGAAAAAAAGATCCCCTCTTTATTGAATTTTGAAGATCTTATGTTTCTCAAAGAAGGCGTTGCTAACCAGGCGAGTGAAGACAAAGCTGAAGTACCGTAAAGCTGTATTCTCTCTTCTGTCCACCAGGGGGCGACTCCTCTGGTTGTATAGAAGTCTATATAAATGACTCTACTTCTCTCTTGATTTATTCCCTCAGTAAACATTGTAAACATGAGTTTATGGTCTCAATCTCTAGTTTCAAGTCTTCTTCAATAAAGCATGATGTTTATGACCATAAAGCAAAGGATGCTTTAGGGCGGGGCTTACTGTGATTGACAGGTTGCTACCACGGTGTTGTCCGGTCTGGGAGTTGTCCATGTTTTTGTCTTACTTTAACCTTTTCACCGTGTGTATAATGTTCATAAGGTGGCATAAAAAGCGTTGGCTGCACTAAGCTCCGCCCTCTTGTACCATTGCTGGTTGCAGAAAGCCATGTTGTTGATGGCAAAAATCCCTGCAGCACTCTACCGTAAACCAATATTGCATTGATTTCTGCAAAACAAATTGCGTCAGATGATCAAAATCCTTGTTATGAACTGTCTCTGGTGCAATTATTCCCCTTCTACACAATAAGTGGGACAATAGGTCAGGCCGATAGCCTTGACATTAGCTAAACAAATTCCTCTTCCTCAAAGGTGGAATCGCTCAACCTTTCATGTAGCGTCACCCATCGGCCAACATTTTCATTTGTATATAAGATAGGATCTCCCCCACCCGTTCACATCTGTCTGCTGAAAGCAGAGTGGAGTTCTGCATTCCTTTGTTTTTTGGTGGCACTCGAGGTGACGGACCTCCATTTGGAGCTTCCCGGAAAAAAGCGCTCGTCGTGTTTTGGCATGCTGCTGTCAGTCAGGTCGGGGATGCACGCCGACAGAGGCGAGAGGGATCAGCCCTCAGCTGTCCTGCGTTCATAAAAGGGCCTGAACCAGGGGTCGAACCGCCGGGCCACGCGGCTCACCGATTGTGTGTGCACATGGTTCATCCTGAAGCAGGATATATGGCTTCTAAGAATACCCCGAACCAGGAAGCTGTGCGCTCCGCGGCGGCATGCGACGCACACATTCGACCGGTGTCACCCTGTCAAAGTGCGATGCGTTGCGCGCGTGAAATTGTCCGCGCACACAGGGTTCCGTGCGTGTAGTCGAGCCTCGTGCGTTGTTGTGTTTCAGTTCCTTTTCCCTCGACCCGGCTCATGACATGTTGATGTTCTGGCATCCTGTGTGGTTGGTTTGAGGCTGTCACTGCTCTGACAGCGACACGCTCTGATTGGACAGTCACACAGCAGGAGTGGAGGCCAGGTGGACGGGCAGGAACACTGTATCTATCTATATATATATATATATATATATATATATATATATATATATATATACAGGGACACGCTCTGATTGGACAGTCACACAGCAGGAGTGGAGGCCAGGTGGAAGGGCAGGAACACTGTATCTATATATATATATATATATATATATATATATATATATATATATATATATATATATACATACACTGTATCTATATATATATATATATATATATATATATAAATTATAAATATATATATATATATATATATATATATATATATATATATATATATATATATATATACATACACACAGCTCCTCTTAAGCATGTCCTGTGTGTATTTCTAGACATATCTGTGTGTGTGTGTGTGTGTGTGTGTGTGTGTGTGTGTGTGTGTGTGTGTGTGTGTGTGTGTGTGTGTGGTCAGTAGTCTCCTGCCAAGCAGTTATCAGTAGGCGGCTCAGTGGAACATCGGTCCAGAGCATTCTGAGGATTGAGTAGAAGTCGGAAGGGGGGGGAGAGAAGAAGTCAACCTCAGGAAAGAAGGAATGTGCAGATGCTTTCAAATGTCCATGTGTGAAGCCACAAGCTCTTCTGTGGCTCTGGGAAGCCAATGTGAAACCAGTGGCGTAATTACCCTAATGCTTGTGTAATAAGAGGCACATTACGACCCCAGGAGGCCCAACCAGACTTGAAAGAACCAGGAGGCTGGCACTGAAGCGGGCTCAGAACCGTCTTCCTCCTCCCCGGTCTTCACCAGTTGTTTGTGCTTCGCCTTGCTCGATATCGGATCGCTTCTTCGATGTACAGGATGGTACCAACTCCGCGTGTGCGTTTGATGAGTCCCTCTGCATTCATTTGTTCCGTCTGGTTCGCCATGTGATTCTTTTTTAAATACACACATGCAGAATGGGTCAATTACAAATCCTCTGATTTGATGTTGCGGTCTTGAGGCAGTCGCTTCTCCTCAATCCTAATAAAGGCACCTGCAGTATGATCCAATGCATCTATTACTTTATGTGTCTCTGAATGGTGTGTATGTGTGTATGTGCGTGTGTCTGTGTCTGTGTGTGTGTGTGTCAGTCATGTTACTTCAGCTGCAGGTTTGAGAGAACCGCAGAGGGAAATGCGAAGCCACCGTGTAGACAACTCTACTGCGGTGGTCTCCTTTCTTCTCCACAACTTACCACACTCACACACACACACACACACACACACACACACACACACACACACACACACACACACACACACACAGAGCCCTCCAATCAGCCCCCCACCCCATTGTAGCCCGGGCAAAAATTATTAACTTGAGCAAATATGCTTTGCTCCATGTATTTCTCGCTGAGATGAAAATGTCCGACCGTTGGCAGGACTTGCCTCCATTCCTCAGCGGTGACGAGGAGCCAGTGTTTAAAGCATCATTGTTCCCCTCCTTGATATTTTTCCATCTCCTCCTCTAACAGCAGAGACGGCATTTGAAGGGCTTTGAACAGAGTTTTTTTTTTGTTGAAGGGCCTCACATTGTGTGTAGCCTGGTAATGGACTGATGTTATTAGCATTTTAAAGAGAGTTTAGTTTTATTTTCTGAGGGAGAGATCCAGCTGACAGACACATGTTGGACAGACTCACACACCACAAGCTGACATGTCAGTCTCTGTATGGAGAAGCACGCACGCACGCACACACACACACACACACACACACACACACACACATACACATACACACACACACTCCATGTCACATATTTTGCACATGAGTGTTTTCAACCCTGCATCACTTTCCTTCAGAGTATTTGAAGTGTTTCAGAGTTTTTGAAATGTGGTCCAGTATTGAGGGAGAACGCTGCAGCCACTAAAGCATGCGTCCACTAAAAAAAAGATACAGTAGCTTAGTGGTATCTAAGAGATGTTCAACCTCATGGCTGAATATGAACCTGACTATGAACAATGCAGCATTTCAGTCTTCTCCACGAGTGAGTCTTGGTCAGACACATTAACCGAACAGACCGATATAATTGCAAAGTATAAGTTTGTAAAATTGATTTCTCATTCTTCCTCCTCTCCACCTAACCGTGACAGGCCTAGCACAACTTCATGGTCCAGTCTCAATGTACCCCCACAACTGCCTCTGTTCCTCCCCCTTTCTCTACGCTGTCGTTGCTGAATATGTGCCCCCCCCCCCCCCCCCCCCCCGCCCCCCCTCACTCGGGTCTCCTGGCTACTCCGGCCCTCTCGTCAGCTTCTCTCTGGTCAGCTTACAGGATCCTGTTGAGCATTTCCTGCCACAGGGGCGACAGGAAAGAGTGCGGAGCACAGTCCCGTTTGATGTGCCATCTCCTCTAATTCTCTACACCTGGACTGTTCTCTCAGCAGAAACAGTAGTTCTCCCCCCCCCCCCCCCCCCCCCCCCCACACACACACACACACACACACACACACACACACACACACACTCATTCCTTCCTTCCTATCCTCCAGCATCCTTCACTCCACATCTCATGCTGGCCCTGCGGCCTCTTGCTACATACACTCTTCTGTTTAATATGCGTTTAAGTTGCCAGTTGGTTTCTAATCTCTCCGTACTTCACTGCCCAAGTTCTGTTTTGCATGTTTTTGATTTGCGACTCCCCTCCTGCTACTTCTTTTTATTATTTTGTCCCTTTTTTCTTTCCCCCCTGTCTGGTTCTTTCCCTTTTTGTTATTATTATTCCCATCAAAATGTTCTCGGGGGGCCCGCAGCTGTTTTGGATGGTCGGCACGGCGGTCAGAAAGGTTTTGGCATCGTGTTGTTCGAATGCCATATTTTCACAGCGACCGCCTGTTTAGAGTTGTGGTTTTGTCAGGAGCCCGGCCCTCGGGGGCCCCACTTCCTCCTCACTGTTCTGGAGTCAGTGTACCAAAACACCGGCTGGCAAGAGAAAAGGAGAAAAAAAAGAAAAGAAAAGGGTTTAAAAGGATAATTATGTAAAGGTGATCTATTATCCTGAGGTGAGGTTATCCTCCACAAGAAACGTCTCTATCATCGCTTCCCGTTGAGGTTCAGTCTTTCTCCTCGGTCTCTCTTCTTGTTCTGGTTCTCACATCCTGCGTGTTTCTTCTCCTTTTATTGGAACGAGGTGCAGAGCCGGCAAACACAGAAACAACCGGGGTCTTAGGCCCATTCTCCGAGAACACCGTCGTCCGCACATGTTCAGTGTGACAGGCTCCAGATGAGGCTGATTGAATGCAGCCTTTATTCTAACTCTCACCTCCCTGTAGGTCTCCGTTTCGGCAACCTGTTGAGGGCATTCCACTCACACCGCACCTCCTCTCATGTCACGCTCCTCTACATTACTCCTAATCTCTTTCAGCGGGTTTCCTCTCTCCCCTTCTTTCACACTGCTCGTACGTGGTACAGCAAGTGAGAGCTTTCGCCTCGTTTAAACCCGCAAGAAGTCGGATCGTTTGACTCTCCGGTGAAGCAGTGGGATTGGTGACGCCGTCTGACACGACGGATAGCAGCCAGAGGACACGGTCAAAGTGTGTGTGGAGAAGGATTTGTGTTGACATGCTTCCTGATACTTTAAAGAGCCAGAGTTGGAAGAGTCTGTGGGGTTCTACTTGCCTCGGTTCTTTTGCTTTTAGCGCATGCATTTGTGCTGAAGGTTGGCAGCTCCATAATCAGTCACATGTCAATGCTTTGAATATGACCCAGATAGAGCCTTTTTTTTCTTCTTTTTTTTTTTAAAACTCACTTTTTTTAAATTTAGTTTATAACAACATAACAATATGTATTTTCATACAGTCGCTTTCTGTCAATTTTTCAGTTGTATGTCTTGGTACACATGATATTTAGGTACAGTGTACAACACACATAGAACAACAAACATCAAATGGTGCTCATTCCAAGAAAGAAAAGAAGAGGGGAAATAAGGATAATAATGAACAGATTGCATGAAAACATAATATAATACAAATGAAATAAAATAAATAATTTAAATAATAATTGTCCACTCCTGAGTGTATGTGCTATATATGCTTTTCAGAGAGGATTGTGTGTGATGTGTGTGTGCACAGAGAGATAGAGCCTTAGAGTGTAAATGAAAGATACTTGTTACTGCGGATCCCTAAAAAAATTTTTTTTTCAGAATTTAATGTCATAAAATGTAGCAAAAAGTATAGTTTTTTTATTCTGGCAGGTGTTGCGTTTTGAGGTGATGCCTAGTTGCATGAGATTTACCTATTTAAATATGGTGTGATCTTTGGTCGTGTCTCAGTGCAGCTAATTGGTTACTGGCAGCTAGGGGCGTGGCTTATGTGTGTGCCAGGCGACACAAAGAGGTTAGAGGTTATGCTGCAATAGAATGTCTCAATTAAAAGAAGAGCAGAGAACGACACCGAAGGCTTTTTCTCGAATTGAAAGTATGTCGTCGACTGGCTTCGGGAAGCGCCTGATTGACAGATGATTCATTCAATCGCCTGCCACGTATTATTTTTAAGTGCCCGTCCTTTTCCAAACAGCTTCCATCAACGGCTTCTCAGATGGTTCGGTGTAGCAAACCGTCGGGCGGGTCAGGTTGTGTCGAGTCGATTTCAAACAGAAAGCTCTAAGTCGTAAGTCTCTTAAGTCTGCGTTCATTTCGCTGTGGGAAGAGTATTACATTTTCTCTGCCGAGGTCTTTTACAAAAGCATTAACATTGATTTGAAAATAAAGTGTGCATAGCTTACTTGGACACAGGAATAGCAGCCTCATTAAAGTTATTAGAAACACCTGTGCGTTTTCTAAGAAGTCAAAAATCTCTGCTGCCTTGGCCTCAGTTACCGTGACTTCAACTGCATGCCTTCTACACTTATGGTGTCTTTCTCAGTGATTTGAAATGAAGCTACTCTCTCCCATCCTTTTTTTTTTCTTTTGACCTTTTCTCCATTCTTCCCTCCCTCCCCAACTCAACAGCACCGCTGTAAAGGGGGGAAAATCTCCCATATAGAAATGTCACTTTGTATAAATACACTCGGCGGTTTGGATGAATGCGAGATCCGCTTCAGAATTATAAACACTGGCTCACGCAGCCGTTTACAGAGGAGGAAGAATTAGCCGCTGTAGGAAGCATGTGCGCCCCACATTATTGTAATTATTTGATGCCGTTTCTCCTCGCTGTCATAGAAGTATTTGGACGCTATCTCATGAGAACGCGCTCGCAGTGCCGTCGTCCTGGGCCGCACCAGGGGTTTCCTAAGCTGCTCTCGTACTCTCTAAAGTCCGGCCCGTCTCTCCTTAAAGCCTGTGATTTAGACATACGTTTTTAATTCCATTATGTGGGAGCTTCCAGCAGCGACTCCTTGTATTCTGTTTCATTCCGCCTTTGTTTGCTGCAGGGAAATCTGACTTGGAACCGAACGCTGTTTAAGGTCAAGGCGAACGTCGGCGAGCGAGGACCTACTGTTTTAGATATCCCGTTACATGTTTGTTCAGCCCGTCTGCTAAACCTGTAGCGCACGTTAACCCTAATCAAATATGGCCATCACTCCCCGTGACTTTGTTTAGGAAAAATGTTCATGTCTTTATCCGAAGAAGGATAAGGCCTTGATATGCAATCTCGTTGCTTTAAACATTTTGTCAGAACGCAATAATTGCTGTAAACAAAAACGTGTAATCAACTTGGAAGCGCTCTGCCAAAAAGACCCTCACGTTCACAGATAGAAACGGGCATCTTCAACAGAAAAAGAAATGCACCGGACGCGCATGTGCGCTCGCACTAATGTGAACCAGCTTGGCAACGCCGAAGCGCTTAATCAATATCAAGTGGAAAAAAACAGTAGTGGTTCATGCTGCTGGATCCATAAAGTGGGCCTAATTTTACAGCTCCATAAAACACCCTTCTCGCTGGAGCACCGAGTGAAGAATTTATGTGCAGGAGTAAATCAGGAGGAATGCTGCGAGGACTTTAGCCATCTCGGGTTCGAGACTCCGGATCGGAGAGAGTTTAATGTATAGTGCGTGTGAGTGAGCGTTGTGTTTGAATCCAGTTCCTTTTGTGTGTATTTGTCCTGGTAGTGTGTAGCGCTTAGAGAAAAAAAAAACGCCGCGCAGACGATGAGATGAGGGAACGCTCCACGTGTGTTCTGACATTCTGTGGACGTCTGATACGACATGTGAGGCGCAGCTGTAGCAGCGCTTGCTCTCGCCGCATCATCAGTTATCGTCGACATACTTGAAACCGCTTCAGCTGGAATAAATGTTTTTGTTTTTTTGTTCCTGGCCCGCCTGCGACTCCTTTATGTTTGAGTCGCTTTGGGCTTTGCCGGTCAGAGACCCAGGGAGTCTTCCTCCAGCAAAAACAAGGATTATTTTCCTTTAATTAGTGTAAAAGTAGCATTGAGGTATGTGCCTGTTCTACTTTAGCTTGATGAAGATGACTGCATGCGAGGGCAAGCCAGATCCTTGGTTATACCCCTGCCATGTTCCCTCACTCCAGCCAGTTGGGAATAATCTATTCCAGCGATCAATTAAAGATAAGGCCTCTCCAATTAAAATGGCGGAGGGGGCTTACATCATTGTGGGGACACGAAATGTGGTTTTAATCGGCGGTCGGAGGAAGTCAGCGAGGCTCTCCCCTTCACACCTCTGCGTCAGGGAGCCGCTGCTCGAGCTCTACCTGACATGTTTCATAAAGGCCGAGCCGGGAGGAAGCATGTCAAATCTGTAGCCGCCTACACAGGAAGTGATGTCACAAGCACTGGCCCACTCACTTTGAGTGGGGGAGCTTTGTCCTGCAGGAACACACAGACTACTGCTACTACTACTACTACTACTACAGCTATTACTACTACTTATACTACAGCTACTACTACTACTACAGCTATTACTACTACTTCTACTACAGCTATTACTACTACTTCTACTACAGCTATTACTACTACTTCTACTACAGCTATTACTACTACTTATACTACAGCTACTACTACTACTACTATACTGCTACTACAGCTGATACTACTACTACATACTACAGCTACTACTACTACTACTATACTGCTACTACTACTACAGCTATTACTACTACTACTACAGCTATTACTACTACTTATACTACAGCTACTACTACTACTACTACTACTACTACTATACTACTACAGCTACTACTTATACTACAGCTACTACTACTACTACTTATACTACAGCTACTACAGCTACTACTACAGCTACTACTACTACTTATACTACAGCTACTACTACTACTACTATACTACTACTACTACTACTACTACAGCTACTACTACTACTACTACTTCTACTATACTATTACTACAGCTGCTACTACTACTATAGCTAGTATACTACAACAGTTACTATACTACTACTACAACCACTACTACTTCTACTACTATACTACTTCTACTACAGCTACTACTACTTCTACTATACTACTACTACAGCTGATACTACTACTACATACTACTACAGTTACTATACTACTACTACATACTACTACAGTTACTATACTACTACTACTACTACTACAGTTAATATACTACTACTACTACAGTTACTATACTACTACTACAACAGTTACTACTCCTACATCTACTACAGCTACTACTACTACTACTTCTACTACAGCTACTACTACAGCTGCTACTACTACTATTTCTACTACTACTACTACTACTACTTCTACTACAGCTACTACTACTACTACTACTACTACTACTACAGCTACTACTACTTCTACTACAGCTACTACTACTACTACTACTACTACTACTACAGCTACTACTACAGCTACTTCTACTACAGCTACTACTACAGTTACTACTACTACTACTACAGCTACTTCTACTACAGCTACTACTATTACTACTACAGCTACTTCTACTACAGCTACTACTACTATGACTACTACGGCAGCTACTAATACTACTACTACTTTTACTACTACTTCTACTATAGCTGTTACTACTACTACTACAGCTACTATTACAGCTACTACTACTACTACCTCTACTATAGCTGTTACTACTACTACTACTTCTTCTACTACTACAGCTGCTACTCCTACTACTAATTCTACTACTAGTAAGGTGGCCCCATCATATGAATGGATGAATGATGACAAGTAGTGTTAAAGAGCTTTGAGTGGTCACAAGACTAGACAAGATATGTACAAGTACTCTCCATTTACCATAAATAGGGAGACAGCTCATGTAATAGAAAGAAAGAAATGTACACTTTATTGATCCCCGTGTTAACTTCTTCTCTACATTTGACCCATCCTTATTCATTAAGGAGCAGTGGGCTGCAGTAAAGCGCCCGGGGAGCAACTGGGGGTTCAGTGCCTTGCTCAAGGACACTTCAACATGAACTATGGGGAGAGCGGGGATGGAACCGGCTACCTTGTGGTTACGGGACAACCACTCTCCCCCATGAGCTACAGCCAACCAGTAATGTGGCCTTATTCAAAAAAGTATAATTCAAACTGCTATGATGTGTGCGAAAAAAGATGAATTTGTAATTGTTGGCCTGATGCATGCAAACGGTCACGCGCAAACATCGTAGCGGTTTTCCACAGGAGCCACAACTCCAGTGGTTCCCAAATGAGGATCGAAGGTGCAATTTTTCAGCAGACCCAGTGCAGTTATCGTATGAAGTATGCATATACAGGTATGACACTGTATGAAGGAGTCCAGTGCCTTCTTTTAAAAGCCGATGAATTTCTGCCCCTGTTGCATAGGAATGTTCAGCAGCAGCAGGAGAAGAGCACAGTTAAGGCTGAACAAACCTGTGTGCGTGTGCGTGCGTGTGCATGTGCGTGTGCGTGTGTGTGTGTGTGTGTGCGTGTGAGAGAAGCAGAACAGGAGCAGGACTACATCTGTGTGTTTGAATAAAAGGCCCTCACAATGCTATTAGCGGGGACGAACTGCAGACTCCATTAGACTGAAACGCAAGTTTGGAGTCGCATCAACATTCCCGACTGATGTGCAGCCAAGGACATATATTACACTTTCAAAACAAAGACGTGTCCTTATAATGTGTTAATAAATGGGCAAGGGTCCACTGTGTGACTGTAGCTTACAATCCTTACCGAGGCCAAACGAGATATCTTTTTCTTTTTTTTTGAGCTGGAGCATGATGAGCCGAGACAATTCACACCGGCATCTTTAACATGTCTAATACTGGCCGTGTTTATCGTGGTGAACCCTCTCTGACAGCGGGAGATAAATGACTCCCGCGATTAAGATATGTTGAAAAGTGCAAACGGTGACATTGTAAACAGAGGGCCGTCCTCTATCTCTCAGCTCGCGGGCCGTCGTCTTGAGGGGGGGGGATGTGTTCAAGCTAAGCCCTGCTTGCGTTGTGTATAGAAGTAATAGTTTCCTCCTCAGATCTTGTGTAAATATGATATAAGTGTTTGAGTATGGGTGTCTTTAAAGCGCAATCAGCCTAATGAATCACAGGCTTCTGTTGGGAGCAGCAGTGGGGATGAGTAATGCCGTTGGGCTAAAACGCAATAGATTATTACATTTTCGTCATGGGGATGTGTCACTGCAGCAGAGATCGAGGCGCAACGCGGGAAAAGCAGCAATTTCTGTTTATTGCATATTGAGCCAGCGAGCGAGAGAGAGAAAATGTCGCTCTCGATTGGGATGGTTGTACTTGGCTTAAAATGGCCCGTGAGTAAGTACCTTGTTATTGCCAAGTGTGGCAGATTTGGAGCGTTGTTGCAGCTCTTTTGTCTTGGATATTTAGTTGTGACTGCGACTGTGTTGGATATAAAGCTCCAGTGATCGAAAACAATAACTTTTAGTAGTAATAACAATCCCTGTGCGACCGGGGGGGGGCTCACGTTCTGCTGACTCGCGCTGCCCCCCCCCCCCCCCCCCCCCCTCTCACTGCGACGGCTGCTCAGCGTTCTAATTCAGAGCCTTAATTACTATAATTGCTAGACGCAGATTAACAGCAATTGGACTTGACTGGGGTCATAAATCCGCAGCTCAGAAGTTGCCGAAATTTCTGGCAATTCAGAGCGGACCACCGTCGGCCAGGGGCGCTTAACTCACTAAGTAATTGCGAGTTTGATGAATCACAATGCTTACGAATTCCCTCTCAACACACACACACACACACACACACACACACACACACACACACACACACACACACACACACACACAGGCCCACTGGGACTCTGCTCAAAGCCACTGGGAGTCATAGCGGGCGGATCCGGAAGCCTCTCCACATCCGAAGCACCACGAGGTGCTCACAGTGTTTGGCTAATAACATTTCGGAGCCCCGGAGAACGAATATCAAAACCTCCGTTGATTATTATTTTGTATTTTTTTATTTATGGAATGGGTGAGGCTATTTGTGGCGATCTCGCACTAAAACTCTTTGCCCCCCCCCTCCTGCCGCAAAGGGAACCGGCAAATGATGCACCCGAAGTGTGTCGCCCGTGCTCTTTCAGCTCAAACATACAGTAGTCGAGGTCAGCTCAAAACAAAAGAACACTACATCACATGTGTGCGGACGGACATGATTAAGATGGACTCGTCCGAATGAAGAGATCTGAATGAAATTTGTCCTCGGGTGTGTATGTTCCACCAGGAGAGCAGAAGCCGAGGGCCCCCGGCTCTCTTAAACACACACTCCCAGGCACTTACTCACACACACACACACACACTCACACACACGCACACACACATACGCACACATGCACATTTAAGAAGACTCTGTCGAACGTGTAAGCAGACATGTATTGCATGTGATTGTTGGGGGAAATGGAGTGAAAAACAGGTCCGAGGGGTTGTGGGTTCAGGTTGCGGGTTTTCAGAGTGACGAGATCCAGAAGCCGGTGGCGTTTGGTATTACCCTGCTGCTTCCTGCCCCTATAGGCCTGGGGCAGGCGCTGTGGATGGGGCTTGAGAGAGGAAGGTGGGAGGCCATTTAAAGCCATGGGGCCATGATACCGCCCCCCCCATCCCTCGACAAGAGTCTAACACAGCCCACCGCTCCCACACTCCTACCGCCGGGCCCTGAGCCCCGACCAGATCCCACCGCGGTTTGTTTTACAACCTTGAACCACGGTTAGCTTTCAAAAACCTTAGCTCGGTAATCAGGCTCTCCCCAACATTCCACTTTCACTCCTTTTCAACTGGCCCTCTCCCTTATTTACCCAGTGGCTCTGTTCAGTACCACTCTTTTAAACGCGTTCCATTTTATTTTTCTTGCAATTCAGTCCCTCCTCATCGTGCAGGCCCGGCTGCTGTTTCACAGTTGTGTGCACCAGCAAAAGTAAATCCCCCCCACTGTGTGTGTGTGTGTGTGTGTGTGTGTGTGTGTGTGTGTGTGTGTGTGTGTGTGCATGTGCTCAGTAGTTTCCTCCTCGAGTCCTATTACCACTTCAGCACACGTTCCCAGATCTGCTCCATGTTAAGCACTCGGCCCTCCCACACGTCCACTTAATAACACAAATCGTGATGGATGCTCCGCCCGGCAGATGCACAGACCCAAAGAATGCTAAACACAGGAAAATAATTTGTAATTAATTGCCCATTTGTAAATTTGTGCCCGCATATCTTCTGTTCAAAGAAATTTTGAACATCATTATTTCTCTTGTCGGTGATGGAGGACCGGCGGGTGTCCTGCGTTCTAGATGCATCGCACCGCCAGGCCTCCGCTTCCCACTGCAGGGCTGGAGTTGGATGGAGGTTTTGACTCTGAGCCATGATATGATGTTGGACGGGAGCCCTCATATTTCAGCTCTGATGCGAAGTCGGTCCAGTGGCTTTTTTCGGGCTCAAATTGGGCTTCTTTGTCAGAAGAGGGAGAGATGTTTTTTTTTTTTTTTTTTTAAATAATAGCCATGGAGGCCATGAAATGTTGAAGCGTTCTTACTGCACAGCTTTTGATCCGCTTTTTTATAAATAGCAGAATTTTGTCGTAAAAAATAATGTTTCTGTGGTCTTTTCCTGCAATTAAAATAAGGTTGGCTCGGGAACAAGGGCGAAGTACTTGTGTTTGAGAAAAATGTCTCTCTCTCGCTCTCTTGCTACCCCTCCTTCTCCCCCCCCCCCCCCTCCCCCCTTTCCTTGCTTTTCCTCATCTGCGAAAGCATGTCATTTATGACTTGTTATGTTCATTTTTGCTCCACGCTTCCCACATGTTCGCAGAGGCATGCAGATGTCTGATAATGGCACAGCGGACCGGGCCGACGGGCGTGTTCCACCTGCCTCGCGGGCCGCGTGTTTGCAGCCGCGCGTACGTGGCGGCCGGCGCGGAGGGCGCCCCGTGCGTTCCCAAAGGCGTTCCTCCCGGGTCGAGCCGTGTGGTCTTCACATGACCAATCAAATATGTCAAAACCAGCCAGTGTTTTCCCCCCACATGTACAACAAGAAAATCTGGCTTCAATTATTATTGCACCCCAAGGGGAACTTCCAAAATTCCTCCCCTCCTCATTTGTCAGAAATGAAGCTCTCTCGTTTCCTGCGATTGGCTGAAATATGTCTTTTGATATTAAATCACGTCGGTTTCCACTGGCTGCATGACCAAGACAAATGTTTATCATATTTATTTATGTCATCGGAGATGACCCCGCGGCTCGGCGACGCAGGAGACTTGGCCCGCCGACTCCCATGTAATGTTGATTATGAGTAAGAGAGTCTCCTAAATAAGCCCAAGTTAAGAGATAATTTGGAAAGCACATGAGGTAACTGTGGTTTGTTTAATGTGAAAAATACCGTTCGGGGGTTGGGGAGGGTGATGGAGGTACTGTTACAAAAGCCCTAATGAATCTAGACTGACACATCCCACCCAAATCTTACAGGGCTCTTGCTTTGATTTGCATTACGCTCTGTTGATAAATGCGGCTCCAAATGTTGATTAAGGATCTGTTTCACTTGTTTGTATGTCAACAACTCGAGCCAAATCTAGTTATACACCTCTGATCTCCCATCGCAATTGTTTTTGTACTTGGTGCGCATTGTCATAACATCACGCTCTGGTAGAGGCCTTTCCAGCGTGGCTAAGGGTGGGGAGGAGGGGCGGGGGTCGGGGCGCTATATGAAAATTGCCATTGACGTTGCCGAAACAAATAAAACTACTCATGCTGCCGCTACATCTGTAGCCATTTTGAGCCCTTATTTATACCATTTAAGCTCTCATTTGAATTCACCAGCACAAATAAACACTTCATAACGGAGTGAGAGCCCTGATGTCATGAGCAGATGTCGAATTCTGATTATTCCTCCCGCCTCGTGAAATTTTCACCGGGATCTCGTCTCTCGAAGGGCAAAAAATAGATGACATCACTTTTTTTTTTTCTTGGCGCTGCCCACTCCTGACAGTATCTCTGCATCTCTCCCACCATATCACAGTTTGTGTATACTCCACAAGAGTTTCCGAAACCCAAAAATAGAACGAGGGAGGCGGTAAGAGTCTCCAGACTACTGTGCCGTCCAGCCATGGGTTTCAGCTAAGTTTACTGCCAGCGATAAGCTGGCATAAATCTGAACTTCTATAAAAAGGCAAATGATTTCACCTGAGGCCTGCGGGGTTATTTATCCGAGGGCCTGGCTGTAGCAGAGGCTTTGATATTGTCATAAATCATCCAGTAAAAAAAACGTGTGCTCCTAAACCACTGAGAAGGCAGAGGTCCGTAGTGGTTAGGGCCTGTTGCCAGAAGCTCTTTACTGGTTCAGTATAACACACTACCTGCTCTACTCCTGGAGTCATGTACTTCTTTGTAATTGACTATAAAAAATAAAAAAAAGTACAGCCTGACCCAATGTGACCCCCACAACGATAAATAAAACCTCTTCATGTTTTATACATTTAGGTTGGGTGGACCTAGACACCTGCTTGTTACCCCCCTGCACCATGTCGTCCCCCTCTCAGAGATCCAAGTCGTAGCCCAGCCTGGGCTACCTATACGAGCATCAGCATCACTACGTCCTTTGTGAAGTGTTTACCCCTCTCTCTCGCCCTCTAGACGTTCGCTGCACCTCGGCATCCTCCGCGACCCGGGCTCAGAGGTGGAGGACCGGCAGTATCAGGTCGACCTCCAGTCCATCAACATCGGGACGGCTCAGTGGGAGCAGCTCAAGCCAGAGAAGGAGGGAACCAAAGGAGGGGTGTCCGCGGAGAGTGAGAGGAGCTCGCAGAACCCGGCCCTGGAGTGGAACATGGCCAGCAGGTCAGGAGGGAGACACTTCAGTATTTGCATGTGAAGAGCAAAGGAAAGACGATGCTGTGTGATTTAATTACTTGTACTTGTTCTTGGTAACACAGTAAATCATTTTTGGCGGGTTTTAAAACAAAGTCGCAGAATAGTTCAAAGAACAATGAGTTGAACTCTGTTGTCTATAAAAGCCCTGAAAGAATTCTGCTGAATCGGTTAGTCTGAATAGTTTTATGGCCCGTGGTTATAACTTTAGAACAGGTGAATTCCTTCATTTACAAACAGGTGTTTCATTCACTCTATGAGGCGCACCTTCATGTTTTCATGTTTTCTTCACAAGACACATATTGTGCGTGAGCAAGTTGTGCAACATAACTGCCATATCTTCCTTTTGGCTGGAAACGTATTCTAAGCTGCGCCGATCTGCCGTTAGAAATACAAGGATGCTTTTAAACACGGGGGTCGTGGTAGATCAGACTTAGAAAATAGAGCACTAGAATAGTGTTTTATTCCTGGCCTCGCACGGCATCCTTAGTTAAATGTGATGGAATCATTGACTGTGACCACTCACACAATCCACACAGAGCCACATATCAAACCAGGACTAAAATGTTTGTGATTACTGAAATAACACCCGGCAGGTGACCAGACTGAGAACCGTATTGAGACTCTTTGTCTATGAAGATGAGGCCCGACAATGATCACAGCATGCGTGATTGCTGCGAGGTTAAACGGTCACTCCCTTAGTCAGGTGCTGTGTGTGTGATCTGCTGTGAAAATGTCCCAACATGTATCTCATCAGTCCTTGATGTGGGAGCATCACGAGTTATTGAGTTAGCGCCCTATCATGGAGCCTCTCCATGCACAGTCATAATTACAAACCCCGTCATTTCTTTCTTTTTTTTATAGACTCGGGAGCTAAAACAAGCAAGTGTAACAGCCTGTTTGGCCCCACATCCTTTTTCTTTTTTTTTTTTCTTCCTCTTCTTTCCTCCACTGGTGTTTTGAGAGGGAACAGGCCCAGAAATCACAGGATCACAGGCAACGACTGCAGATTTGTTCCCTGTCAACTAAAAATAAGCCTCGTGGAAGAATGCGGTGCAGAATCAACACGGGCCTGATTGAGCCTCAGGTCATCTTTCACACAAAGACGCTAACACACAGTACATACACACACTGATATATATCTATATTTTACTGTATGTCTTACGAATACACACACATACCGTTTGATATGATACATGAGTGCTGCTGGTGACGCTGCTGCTGAGCCCTCAGCTCTTAGATCTTTTACTGTAACAACCAATTTGTTGGCTGTCATCCAGCTCTCTCCTCCCTAATCTTCTGTCAGCTCCCAAGCACTAACCCTGACCCTCACTATCTAATTCATGCAAAACGGACCAAAGAAACTGTAAAAGTTAGATGAACCACAAAATACTTTTTAGGCAGAGTTAGGCAAAAGTACGGAAGCCCTGAGAAGTAAGTGAGAAATTGCAAATGATCTGAATTGGTATATTTTCCCTTAAAAAAAAAAAGTTAAAATATTCTTCTGAGTTGCTTTTGCTTTCATCTGTGAAAACGGGTGCTTTTTTCCATCAGGATATATGTCTCTATGTACCCTCAACACAAGTTATATATAATATAATTGTGCGTTATGTGAATTAAAACTCCCCTCCCTGCCCTCTCAGGGCTGCCGTACAAAAGTCAAGCTAACACCACACATTTTAGAATAAGCTTTAAGCATTAGTATACAAAAGGATGTTAAGAGCAATAATGCATTTGAAGTTACATGAGTTTATATGTTTGTGTTCGCTTAAATGCAAAGTGTTGATTTTCATATTTGAAATCTAGTCATTTAGAAAGTTATTTGAATAGAAATGAGAAAACAGCCCAAGCTGTCTTACTTCCTTCTTCTTGCTTGGTTCAGAGACAGAAAGTCTTCAATCTAATTGTTTAATTTCAGTCATTTAGATGAGACTTTCTCCCATAGTGACTCAATAAGTAGAGCTTTAGTTTCAACAAGACAATGGAGTGGACCTTTTAACCACTAGACCACCCTGATTTATTCTCTCTCTCCCCCTGTGTCCTCAGTAGTATTGGCCATCCATCCCATAATCCTCCTTTGTCCTGGCCCTCCAGTAGCCTTTCCAGGGTGCGTTGTAAAACAGCCCTTTGAAGTAGCGGACTTGGACGTCTCCGTTTGCCTCTCACCCTCTTATTGCTGAGTCTAAAGAGCTCATATGGGCACGAGGTACTACTCTTGTCAATCAACTCGTAATCTTTCTCTACTATTTGTCTCGCTGACGCTGAAAACAGGGCCACGCAGGGCCGAGTGCCACATCCCAGACTGTCTGACAGGGCAATGAGGTGAGATGTTGGGCTCCAGAAGATGCCTGAATGCCTTTTGAGTAGACTCAACTTTCTTTAGACGTGCTACAGCTGCAGGTCTGGATTTCTATTCTGAAGTTGATTACAGGATGACGCAACATGTAGCTCAACAGTTCCTTTTCCTCTCAAAGGATTGACACCGTAGCGAAGGTCACTTTGGGTTTGACGTCGACTTGTTGCCAGAGAATCGTAGTGATTAGTTTAATCTTCATCTCTTCATTTTCATGGTCTTGAAAGTTCAAATTGACACCGGTATGCTTCTGTGCGATCGCGCCGAGAAGGTCAGGGTTGCCGTTGACGTCAAAGGGTTGTCGAACCTCCCCACCGCTCACTCTCACTTTTAGCTTCCAAACAAATCATTCGAGGTGGCTGCGGTTGCTGCCTCGTTCCTCCCTCTCCTCGCCTTGGCGGGAGCAGCGCCGGAGGTTCCGTTGGAAAATTGGGCTTCGCAAAGCCCCGGCCTCAGCCACCACCGGCAGCACCGCCGAGTCATAACTGAACGTGTGATTGAGAATGTTCCAACACGCCGAGGAAAGGGGAGTCAAGTTCACAGCTTTACTTGTCCGCTGCAATCACCCGCAGAAACACACCACCTCGCTTGTAACAAGTCTTGACACCCACCACTTCCAGAGTTCACACCTTTCCCTCGTTCCCTACATCGATACCCCCCCGCCCCCCTTTACCACACCATCCCTCCCCTCCCTCTCTCTCCAGCTCTGGAATCCTAGCAGTGTTTTGGGGTTCAATTCCAGTAGTTGCAGATCGGTTGGCTTCCTGAGGGTTTTTCTTTATGTGAGGAAATACCAGCGACGTAGGATCCACTGACAGGATCTGTCCTCGTCACGGCGTGTAGTTGCCGGCTAAGGAAAGACCTGTGTCACGGAGCTGTGAACTCTCTCCCCCCCCCCCCCCCCCCCATGTCAGCCCCCCCCCCCCACGTCAGCCACCCAGTGTAGGCTTCCCTCTCTTTGCCCGTGCCGCGGATATCTCCACTTACTGTTCACACTGTGCACAGCTCTGTAGGAAAACAGAGTCATTCTTTCCGTCCTTTGTGTTCCACCGGTCCCGTCACAGGAACCCACGTACTGCTGGTAAGCCGGGTGCCTCCTGGCCCCCCGCTAGTGAAGGATAGCACCTGTCGCCTGCAACGAGACACTCATTGTTTCAATCCCTGTCTGAGGGGGAGATTAGCCAACAGCAATTGGCCCCACAGATCATTTCACCTCCGAATTAGGGCCTCCCTCGAACTCTCCGTCCAGAGAAATGTGTCAGGAAATAATCCCTTAAGGGCACTGGTAATGCACATTTGTGTAGCAGAAGTGAATATGATATTGGCGCTGGTTAAGTACTGTACTTTAGGCCACCTAGAAACGGGGCCTTTTATAATCCTGGCCAACTATAAATATTGGAAGCCGTACCACTTGATTGTTTTAATAGCAGCAGATGTGGCAATTAACACCACTTTGTAAAGCCCCCATGTATATTTGTTTTACTGCTAACAAATGTTCCCACAAATATGAGTTGATTGTGGGAATGAACATTAGTGGAAACCGAGAGAGTTGATGTGAGAAGGCCTCCATGTGATCTTGTGTATACAATTAAGGGGTGTTCCCAATTGAGGCTTGTCAAATAACGTATCACTCCGTCTCTGTAGCATGCGGCACCCGGCTCAAATGTGTTAGAGCAGAAATTGTTCTGTTTTTTTTTTAAAAAGCTTGCTTATGGGAATGTTTCACAAGTCTGGCATCAAGTTCAGCTTTTCATTCTACTGGTTTGGATTTAAGAAAGTGTTTGAAATGGGAGTGCGCCTGTCCGTCCCGCTTTGAACATGCTGTGGTCTCGACTGTGTTGACTGGTCGTGTCCAAGGCAGATGGGAACAGTGTTACAAACATTTTACAACTGGTAACCATAACAAGTTATTTGTGAATCAAGTTTGGTGGTAATGCGAGCCAATAAGTGGTTGCTGTTGGAATCACTTCAACACCAGGACTATTCAACTTTCACCTTGAATATAATGCAGTAATTAACACTTTTTCAATGGGTTTTCACGATCTCCAAATGTCCAGATTTATGCCATACCTTTCCCCAGATATGTTAAGTTATGGTTATCACAGTTTGATCCCGTATGTGTCTCCGTTCAGTATCAGGAGGCACCAGGAGCGGCGGGCCATCCTGACGCCCATCCTCACTGACTTCTCTGTGCGGGTCACTGGTGCCCCGGCCATCATCTGCAGCAGGAACCTGTCCCCTGACTGTGGACAGGCAGAGGTCAGTGACCGCGTTATCAATCCAGGGGTACACCTTTCTCTTTATGGGATTCACATGTGCTATGGCAAGCTAGTTCGAACAGTAATAGTGAAAGACTGACGGTATCCACATGTGAGTTTAATATCTGATAATGAATGAAAACGGGTCCAAAGGATGGATGGATTTTCTGAAAGGGATAGTTTGGATATTTGTGGGTCTGAAATTCAAATGATCTGAAATACCTCTTTAATAGGAGACACAACATTTTAATTATTAGATATCCCCATAAAACTCCCCCAGTTGATAACTTACAATAAGAAGCTTATTTCGTTGTATTACATGTTATCAGAAATGTTATATTTATGCATGCAAATGATGAATTACATTATTTAATATATGCTAATTTGCATACATTTCCAGATCAGAAATGTGAACATTGGATAAAGCCGGGTCCACATTGTTTGTTTAATTTTGTTGACATATTAGAATCAAAGGGAATTTTATCACTTCATAAATCCAAAAATAATCAAAAACAACAGACAAAAATCGATTCCCACCATATTTTAAGAAATGTTGTATAAATCAGGCTATGGTAACTACAGGTGATTAGGGTACAAAGGAACTCTGAGATATTACCATGACACTTTCCCAGTTGATTACTCACATTAAGGCAATATCTTTTTCTGAAATGTTCTGTTAAAAATATACACGTTAGTCTCTATCTAATGGTATCTTTTGGTGAAAGAAGAGCATGAAAAATCGACCAGTGCATAAAAAGAAAGTTTTTGCCGGTCGCCCCTCCCTTTAAGAGAGTCGCACGTGTTGCTTCATCTACTTTGTGGAGGCGTGTTCACCACTTCCACTTGACATTTAGTGCCCTTTTGACCGCGACCTTACAGCCGTGATTGTAACCATTACTCTCACAGTCCGCTGTCCATGTGAAAATAGACATTGATTATGTGAGACGTCAGAAGTATTTACGCTCTGCCTCCGCAACATACAGTAAGTTACTCCATTAGGAGTCCCTCTGTAACGGAGGCTTCTGACCCCCTCTGCTTGTACAGCTGATGTTCTCTGGCACGGCTCCCTGAGACTTCCTGCCTCTTTGATGCCTCGTCCGTCCACGCTAACGCGCCCCCTGACAATGCGTAACAGCTAATCCATAGTTTGCACTGACGCACACACACACACACACACACACACAATGTGATGTGTATAACTCCCTGAGATATGGATACTCTGAGCCAGTAACAACACAAACAGGACTTTAAATAACAGTTTGTATCATAAAATTCATTTTTCGACTAACTGCTTTTGATAGATGTACACGCAAATGTAACAGCAGTCTTTATTGAGTTATTAATGCATTCATTATAATAATACTCAGTGCAAGTTCTAAATCCACATTCTACATTTTCATTTACTGCTGCAAAATATTATTATGTCACTATTATTGTGACCTTATGATATTATGACCTTGTGAATCAGAATAACTGCTACTAGTACATCTACTAGTAATAATGAGAATATTAGTAGGATTATACTGGGGGGATGGATACTGTTGGAACCATAATGTAGGTTTAAATAATACACTTAGTGGCTGAATTATTCTTCATCTTCTAATTCAACTTTTTGTCTCGGTGTAGTAACTACCACAACAACAAAAGGTTATGTGTATGATACATTGAATATTGAATCAAATACAGTAACAGTCCTGTTATGTTCTTTAAACAGCGGGTCTGAATAGATTATGCTTACACAGTAGTTGCCAATACCCACTGTGTGTGTGTGTGTGTGTGTGTGTGTGTGTGTGTGTGTGTGTGTGTGTGTGTGTGTGTGTGTGTGTGTGTGTGTGTGTGTGTGTGTGTGTGTGTGTGTGTGTGTGTGTGTGTGTGTGTGTGTGTGTGTGTGTGTGTGTGTGTGTGTGTGTGTGTGTGTGTGTGTGTGTGTGAACCCACAGTGTTACTGAGTGATATCCTGTTAGAGTCGGCCTCTGAGGTTTGAACTGCCGGCTGTGGGCGGGACCCTGGAGAGGACAGAGGGGCGAGAGAGGAAGCAGGGAGCAAACTGAGCTAAAAGGGAACAAGATAGAGGGGAGATGGAACGTAAAAAAAGAGACAGAGGTCACAAACAATCCTCATGTGTTATTGAATGTCTTTTTTCTCTCCCTCTCTCTCTCTCCCACCCACATTCCCTCTTTCCATTTCCATGTGTTGTCATCTCTGGAGGAGGTGGTGGTGTGTGGCCACTCTCTGGAGGTGAACGTGACCAGCAGTCTGGATTTCTACCTCAGCGTGGCCCAGGTCCAGCTCCTGCAGCAGCTCCTCAGAGAAAACATGGTGGGGATGGACGCCCCTGAGAGGAGCTCTGAGGTGCGTACCCTGTAATCGGTACCACAAGTTGGACTCCACGTACACATCACTGCATGGCTCTACGCCAGTCTGGCTAAAAAGAAAAAAGAAAAGCGACACATTTAAATATTTACTCACTCCGAGCGAGGCTGGTTCTCTAATGTGACCGTAGTTTACGGCTGCCGCCTTCAGGGTCTTCTCTCTATTGTTTACAGGACAGGGAGCTCCCAGGCGCCGTTTGCCCCGTCTGACCGCTTAATAAGGCTTTCTAATGGAACACAATATAACAATATTTACCAGCTGTAGTGAGGATGGGAGTCACGGGGGGGGGGTGAAGCCAGTGATCTTACTGGTGTGTCCTCTTTGGGTGGAAGTGTGTGCGTCAGATGACTCAGAACCACCGACAACCCTCCAGGAACTGATACAGACAAGACAAGCTGCATCCAACAGTATTACATTGGACATCAAGTAGTAATGATTATTTACATAACCATATAATAATAACAATGATAATAATTATAATAATACCTTTATGTATTAAAGGCTTTTCTAAAGTGCTCTATATACAATTACAAAAAAATACTTAAAAGACATTTCAGCTTCCCGGATCTCTTTCTGCAGGTCATTTCACAAATAGAGCTTATATTATTATATTATAATATATAACTTATATTCAATATGCAGATCACAATAAATGTGTGTCAAAATATGTCTTTTAAAGTAATGATCGTGGCTCTGAGATGTCCTGGCCTGCACATCATGTTCTATGGACTAAAGAGAATATATTTGCTTGGTAGAGACCCTTTTTAAATGAAGATGAGAATAATTATGTACAAATCATCCTCTTGCAATATCAGGGGAAATAATCCCACTGTGATAGTCCATCTGCCTGTCAGATGATAATGTGATAACACATTGTGTGAGGTTTGCTCACTGCTTTATGTATTCATAGATGTAGTTATTTATACAGTCCATCAGAAGGAGGTGCCGGCTGTGCATCTGGTTCTGATTTGGGTGATCTCGGAGCCCTCACCCCTGACTCGTAATGATTCATGGCTCGATTCTGTTGAGGGGCAGCTCACGGCTGCAGAGGGTTCATGCAGGTTCAAGGCAGGAGGAGAAAGTTCAGCGAGCAGCTATTCAGGGAGGTCCATTGGCAACCATTAAGAAAAGAAACAAAGAAACAACACACGGTTTAAGTTCCTTTCACCTTTATGTCTCAAGGCAGTGTCAACTGAGCATCTTTTCCCACTTCCACTCATTCACAGAAAAGCTTTCCATGTCCGAGGCTTTTGTGCGGCACAATTCCAGCCGGGTATTAGGGGTGTTGCTCAACGGCACCGCGGCAGTAGCTGCTCAGTTTATCCGGAGACGAGAAAAGTTTTTGTTCTGAAAAATCCCATTTTACCGCTGCGTTATTGCTGCTTTCGGCTGGATTAAGTGGAATTGAAATGACCCATAGGTCCAGAGTGATGTAATATAATGACCATCCATCCACTGTTGAGAAATGAAGTATATATGCTTGGGAAAATTCCTCTCTGCTTTCATTTAATATTCACTTTTTGGTCACAGTTGTTGGGAACTCTCACTTCTTTTTTAAAACTTTTATTACGGCGTATTCATTTCTGGTGCATTATCCCATGTTCCTTACTCGTCGGGGTTTTATAGTAGTGCCATTACTGAGCGTAACAGTATCATTAACACTGAGGTCAGCCCGTGTGTGTCTTCACCTCGCTGCAGCTGCAGAGCACGGAGGTTACTCTGAAGAAATGTGCTCTGGCTCTGGCTCCTTTTGGACATTGTCTGTAAAACTATTTGTACCTCCGTCCGTCTCGGTGTCGTCAGCCTCTCTGGCGGCTGCCGGGCCCCCGAAGCCTGCGGAGAGGGGAGGTCAGTGTGTGACTTAAAGATGTGTCTCTCATTCTGCAAGCTGCAGAGCCCTCTAGTGGCGCGTGGAGGGGCCTGCTTCTCTTCCCCCGTCCCCCCGTCCCCCCGTCCCCCCGTCCCCCGCCCTCGCTCGCACACTACACAGCCCACCATCGAGGTCTATCAGTAGTATGTGCGCTGACACTGTTTGGCGTACGAGTTTGGAACAGGTGAAGCCTTTTTGATGTAGCTAGAAATCAAACGGATGCCTGTCCGCCCCCTGCTAACAGCTTACAAATACTAATCATAAAGTTGAGATGTATTTCCATTGCCAGTTTACACAATATCTCAGTCTGGATTCTGTGATTTTTTTTATTTTCCAAACCCAACTTCCGTAATGATATTTATAGTATTTGACAGTTTTGTTTGTACTTCCTTTATACAACCTGTTCAAAGGATTCAGTTAGAAACAGGTCCTGGATCTCAACCATCTGGTGCATGGGGGGGTTGTTGTTGTTGTTGTTGTGCCTCAATAAAGCACAGTCAGTGCTGTCCCCGTCAAGAGTTTAAATTAAACATTGCTCACACTCTCTCTCATTTAATTTCTTCTTCTTTTTTTTCTTCCCTTCTCTCTCTTACACATTTTGAGAACACGCTCGTTCTCCACAATCCCGGGCGCTGATTTCAAACGGTTCCCATCGCCCCTCACAGCTGTGTTTTATTGTCTGGGTTAATGAATTTGTTTTGCAGGGGCTTTTTGGGTTCCCTGGCAGTGATGAGGCGACCCACGTGGTTTGTGTATTTGTGTGTGTGTGTGTGTGTATGTGTGTGTGTGTGTGTGTGTGTGTGTGTGTGTGTGTGTTTGTGTGTCAAAGCAAAGGCTGGTGGTGTATGCGTGTGTGCATATGCAGATGTGAGAGTGTGTGTGCGTATGCAGATGTGTGTGCACACGTGTGTATGGATGTGTGTCTGCGTGTGCGTGTGCGCGCGTGTGTGTGTGTGTGTGTGTTGCCCTCTGCATGCATGAAGACAACAAGACTGTCCGACATTGTTGTTCTCCTCAGAATCGGTGCACCCGGTGTGGTTGTAGGTCTTCGGCCACAGTTTTAAATGCATCATGATTTGGAAGCAGATCGGTTGCTCTGTCAGTTGCATTTAGGATGTTTATCTCAGTATTAGCCAAGGTCCCTTTAAATTTGACCTTATCTCTGTGGTTTTTTTGCCAGATGATAAAGTGACGCTGGGCTGAGACCAGGCAGCTTTCAGCAGCAGGAGGTCCCACAGTCAGCGGGGGGGGGGTCCAGGAAGGAAGACATGGCGTGGCCATGGCGACAATGTGGAGACCATGTGTGTGCATGCGTGTGCGAGAGGGTGTACACGGGTGATGGTGCCCGAGGACAGAGCAGGCACCATGTCCTCAGGGCACCATCACCCGGCAACACGAGAAAACATGTCCACCCTCTCGCACACGCATGCACACACATGGTCTCCACATTGTCGCCATGGCGACCGCCTGCAGCCTCTTATTTGGGATGCAGCGCTGTGGTACTGCTTCATGCCTGAGCAGCTTGTTTGTGTGTTGGTTACTTCGGTGCGTCAGCTTCGGTGCGTCAGCTTCGGTGCGTCAGCTTCGGTGCGCAGTCAGGGACTCTGTGCGGAGAAGTTTGCAGATCTTCATCGTCCCGGCGACCGCCCCTCGTTCCTTCACTTCACCCGCCTCAATGACACCCGTTCCTTTGAGCTGATTGTAGAGAGCAACCTCTCGCGGTCGCCGCAATGACAAGCTCCCAAAGTATTTTAGTGATGTCCCACCAAACTGGTCGAAAGCCAGAATAGAGCTTCCCTCATCCCATATTGGTTCGTCCCTGTCTCACTCTCTCTCTCTCTCTAAAACACACACACACGAGCAGAGGCAGCCCGGGTCAGCCATGTGCTTGTACCACAGTGTGAGAGGAAAATACCCTCTGGTGCAGGGGAAGTCCCGCTCGGCTTCATCCTCCGCCTCATCCTGGGATGATTACACGCATGGGAAACAGGGCTTTAGACTTCCTCCAACACTCATGCACACACACATTGATGCCAGTGCGCACACACACACACTAAGGCAGCACCCACGTTCAGGACTGAGGTATCAGGCCTCACAGGAAACTCTGAATTAGAGTTTTTTAGTAAACACACATGGGGGGGGGGGGGATCTCTCAATCACCCATTACCTGTCTTATCTCTACTCTTCCTCTCTCCCTTCCTTTTCTCTCTTTTTTCTTTTCCCTCCTCTAGTCTATCTTTATCACCCCACCCACATTTTCGTTCAGTCTCCTGGTGTCGCTTAACTATCCAACTCTTCCTTCATTCCCCCCGTTTTTTATTTTTGTATCAGTGTTCCTCTCTTTTCCTCTGCTCGTCGTCTTCTCCCATTCATCTCTATTTCCCCCCTTGTGGGACTGACACAGCTCCTGGTTGGAAACGGGCTGGTCCAGAGCTGGCTAGTTCAGTAGCTTCAGCTGGCTGATGATGGAGAGGGCTCCTGTGTCTGGATGGAATGTGACAGTATGTAGATTATGATATTAGTGTACCATTACACAACTGCGCTAGGGATGCTCTCTCACCCAAAGATGGACGGATGCAGCCCCATAGACAGCGTGGGTAGGTGGCCGGCCAAGACCGACCGCCTGAGCACTGAATTCCCAGCGGGAGCGAGCGCTCTGGTCGAGAGCTGGTTTGGTTTCTCGTGGGTTTGGACAGTTTCAGGTTATTCAATTCAATTCAGTTTATTTTGTATAGCCCAATATCACAAATTACAAATTTGCCTCAGAGGGCTTTACAATCTGTACACATACGACATCCCTGTGGTTATCAGTGGGGAGGAGGCAGGGTTCTACTGAAGCATAACTTTTTGTGTGCACATCATCCACACAATCATTCTCAAATGCAGTTGTATATGTGTAAAGCATTAGAAAAGTGAAGTGAGTTTTTTTTTTAAAGTTTTTTTTAATTGTTTCATAGATTTCGTAACACTTTATAATAACCATCATTACTAAAATGTGCAGGTAGTCGTCGTGATGTCAGTCTGGTTTGTGGACCTCAAGTTGGGCGCAATTAACTTCCATGAACTGAAAACACAGTAAAGGGTTTAAAGTCGTAAGACCAAACACGGACAACGCTCTGGTGTCGACCTGTCAATCACCTTGTAGCCCCGCCCTAAAGCATACCGCCTTTTTCCGTGCCTAATGATTATCATAGTTTTCCACCGGAGCTATTGATTTTCTCATATACTTCTATACAATCAGACTTCTTTTTGCAACCATAATTATTTTGATACGGTTTAAAAGTAATTTGATAAATATTAACAAATGCTTAATATAATATGTTTAAAATTGTATAATGAATGCAACAATTAACTGTTAAAAGAACATGAATTATAGCATTACTAAGCATTAGTAAACATAACTTATTGTTTAATTGTTTGTCAATAGTGAAATAACTATTTAATGAATATGAATTAACTATTTATTTACTATTTATCAATGATATAATCATTATATAGAATTATTAAAACACTATAAATATAGTTATTAAAGTGTAACTTTTCAAGATTTCTATATTAAAAGCCGATGAAGCATCTCATATTTAGTTTGTCTTTGTCCTCACATGCCGATGAACTCACTCTTTACCTTGCGGGCAAATAGAACCATGAAACGAATGGAGACCTTCCCGCACCTCCAGAGTCCTTCACTGTGGGAGAAGAGAAGCTCGGTGACCTCGTCTGTCCCTGTTGTATAACTACTCCGCTTTGGTTCACGGAGGAGTGCGAGCTGAACGTCAAGAGCACATGGACGGCTTATCTAGGCCATGGTGTTGTTGACGAGCTTGGCTCAGAGAGCGACCTGGGGGCCTGCGTATGTTTAAAGTGAAACCGTTTCCAAGGCCGCTCCTCTCCGTGATGAGTGTTTCATATTGTCTCGTAGCCGCTGAGCTTTGAGAACCCCGGTTTTCTCCAATCTCGGCCTCCGATCTTTCCAGGACAGTGAGGTGTCTGAGGAGCTTTTATGTCCTCCGCCGGGCCAACAGAAACAGGGAGACATCAGATGCGAGTGAAAAAACACTCCCCGAAGGCGCGGGAAAAAGGAACGGCCGAGAGAGTGGAGACAGCTTCGGAGAGAGAACGGTCCAGATGACAGAGAGCTCAAAAAAGGAGGACGGGAGAGGTCCACGGAGATGAGACATGACAGTGAGAAAAGGTTTGTTTGGATTCCTGGCTCCGTCCGAAGCATTGTTCTGTAAATGTGGGAGCTGAGCGTTCGTCAGAGGTCGGCTCTTAACCAGGCCGCCTGGCTATTAACCCTCTCTGAGGGCCGGATCCCTTTCACCCTGACCTCTTCCCATCCTGCTTAGCGTTGTTTTCTTTCGCCCTGTTGCTGCTGAGAGTAATAATAAATACCGCTCCCCACACGGCCATCTCCTTTTCCATTCTGGCTGCCTTACATCTGTTAAGTAAGCGTCGTTGTCTCAGCTTATCTTAAACACACATATTTTCATAGCCAGTGTTCATCTCGCTGCCCTTCTTTTGTTATGAAAACGTATCATTTTTTTTCTCTCTCTCTCCCACCCTCTCCTTTCTGTGTCTCACTGACCCTCCTGTGTGAATCAGCCGCTAATTGACAGCCAGTCATAACAACTCACCTTGGCTGTTCAGCCCCCCCCCCCCCCCCCCCCCCTCCTCCCGCATCTCCAAACGCCGACCCTCTCCTCAAAGCATGGCCGTGGCACATTCTTAAATCGAGGCCCCCACCCCCCTTGGAAACTCGATCTATTTGAGATCAGTAGCAGCTGAATTTGCTCTCCCCTCAATCGGTTTTGGCGAAATTGGCGTGAAAACTCCAGATAAAAATCACGGGGGATGGAATTCTGTTAAGGCAGAGGGAGAAACAAACGGCGCCTTTGAGGAGAGGCGGCGGGGCCCCCGACGTGAACCCTGGGATCGGGTGTCGACTCAGGTGAGGAGGAGTCAGGAGTGCCCCCCCCCCCCCCCCCCCCCCCCCCCTCTCTTTCTCACTGCCTGCAGGGGAAACCGGGCCACACACCCAGGGGACCAGTAAAAGCAGGGCACACCAGGCCAACTAGAGCAGACACATATGAACACACACCGTGGTAGACTTGTTCCTGTGAAAAAGAGGAAACTTCTCTCTACACCTGTATAAGCAAGATTCCAACTAGAATAACAGGTGATGGAGAGTATTGGGTTCTCTCTCTGTGACTTGGATGTCGTATTAAAAACCTGTGTGTGTGTGTTGTGTGTGTGCTGCTAAATTATCCAGGTCGCATAGTTGTAAAATAATGCACAACAATGTAGAGATATGAGTCATTATTTGTCATTTTATTTCACGCAAAAAAGTCCAAAACATTGCCAGTTTCAGCGTCTTAAATGTGAGTATCGGCTGCATTTTCTGTTTTATTATTGTAAACAGACTTTTTTTTGGCTCATGGTTGAGCTAAACAAGCAATCTGAGTGCTCTGGAATATCGTGACGGGTATTTTTCACTATGAGACGAAAACGTTTAGTCAGTCATTCAGAAAATAGCATTTAGAATTTTGCTAATTTTTACTATATTTAAAAATTGTTTTCATTTGTTTACTTCATTTACCATTGCACATGTTTTACACAGGTTACATAAACAAATTACAGACAACAATGACAGTTGGAGACCAAGAGCCAAAAGCAAACTAAAACACCCCAAAAATATATTTAAAGAAGAATTAAATTAAATTAACGAAACAATAAATAAATAAAAAGGGGGAGAATTAGGGTAGTGTAGGATAGACAGGAGGATTACCTGTGTATTGCCTATCTTGTTATTTAATGTAAATCGTTTCAATATCAGCTCAAAGGTTCATATTTGTCCAGATTGTCCAACGTGTCCCATTGTTGACAGCCACGAGTTAGACTTGTGCAGGTGGCACCTTAGCCCCTCCCATCAGTGTTTGAATGGGTGAATGATGACAAGTAGTGTTTAAGCTTCGAGTGGTTGGAAGACTAGAAAAGTCCATTTGCCACCTCGTTAATTACACAAGACCTTTTAGTTTCATTTCAGATATTCTTTTAAGTCAAACAATGTCTTCAGTACATATTTAAAGAAGCGTTCTTCTGTGTATATCTCCAGTGCTGCCTCTGACGGTCTTGGACTGGACTGTACTTGAGGCTTGTGTGACCGGGCCCTGAATCCTTGCGTCATCCTCCTCTAAGAACCCAACATACAGCACATCAGAGCCTTTGTCTCCCTCAGCCCTGGGAGCACATCCAGACACAAATTAAAGGAAGATTACTTCAATCCTCCTCTTCTAATTTCAGCTCTGTAAATAGACGGCGAGTCCAGGACCGTTCCTGTCTTCACGCTGCTCTTTGAATTCGCATGCAACCTTATACGCGTGTTTTTGTGGATTTTGTGAATTTCTGAATGCGGCTGGTGTGTGCTTTCTAGTGTGTCCTCTCTCGACTGTGCGTGCGTGCGTGCGTGCGTGCGTGCGTGCGTGTGTGCGTGCGTGCGTGCGTGCGTGCGTGCGTGCGTGTGTGTGTCCACCTGAGTCTCACCCCCTACATCTCCTAAACGGCCTCGTCCCTCGGGGTCCACGTTGTTCCCCCCGCGACCTCGCCACCAAAGCAGAGAACACAGAGCGTGGCCACGGGCAGGCGCTTCAGAAGAGCACTTTACGACCTAATGAAAGGCATCTCCGCTGAAGACAATGCCGTCTGAAGTCCCTTTTGTTGTCTGTTGGTTGGCAACATAATGTCGTTAAGTTGAAAAAGCTTGGTTGAGTGATCTCAAGGGCCGTGCTGAAACCTGACAATCGCTTGTTTTCACTGCGTGCCGCTGCCACGCTGCACTTTACCCACGACGTGTAGACAGTGACGCGGTGAAAGAAGGTTTGCATTGAATCAGGGCTCTTACAACCAATTCTGTTTATGGAGCATAGCACATATCGATACACTTAGGTACTGATACTATGTCAATGTATTACAAAACTCACAGCAAGAAGCTTCTGGGTTCAATCTGGGCAGGACATGTTCCCCATGGACATGTTCTCCCTGGACATGTTCCCCATGGACATGTTCTCCATGGACATGTTCCCCATGGACATGTTCTCCATGGACATGTTCTCCCTGGACATGTTCCCCATGGACATGTTCCCCATGGACATGTTCTCCATGGACATGTTCTCCCTGGACATGTTCTCCATGGACATGTTCTCCATGGACATGTTCCCCATGGACATGTTCTCCTTGGACATGTTCTCCCTGGACATGTTCTCCCTGGACATGTTCTCCATGGACATGTTCCCCATGGACATGATTTCCCTGGACATGTTCCCCATGGACATGTTCTCCATGGACATGTTCTCCATGGACATGTTCTCCCTGGATATGTTCTCCCTGGACATGTTCTCCCTGGACATGTTGTCCATGGACATGTTCTCCATGGACATGTTCTCCCTGGACAGAACATGTTCTCCATGGACATGTTCTCCCTGGACATGTTCTCCCTGGACAGAACATGTTCTCCCTGGACATGTTCTCCCTGGACAGAACATGTTCTCCATGGACAGAACATGTTCTCCATGGACATGTTCTCCCTGGACATGTTCTCCCTGGACAGAACATGTTCTCCCTGGACATGTTCTCCCTGTGTTCACCAGGTTTTCCCCTGGGTGCTTCGGTTTCCTCCCGCCACCGATGCCCGTAGGCGTGGCAGTGTTCATTTTGTCCTGTTTACACCTCCATACCGCTAGATAGCTGCTGTTTCCATATCAACGGCAACTTTATACTCTGATTTTATGCATAACGCTGGTGTTTTCTTTATACTATACTTTTATTCCTAAAATTAGAAAGGAAATATCTCTCTATATATTGCCTTGCTTTTTTTTCAATATATTGTATGGCATCATGGAACACAGCCCTACAATAATAGTAAAGTAGTAGTAATAGTTAAGTTAGATACGTCATTGTCCACAATGTAACTGGCTTCACCACAATGAAAAGGCTCGGGGACAGTAAAAACATTGGAGAATCTTAGAGTTTAATCCTATGCAATCAAATACAGTGAGGAAGGCAATTCATAAATCCAGGTACAATGGACGGGGCCGGCTGCACCTGTCATGTCCGGAGCTCTCTTCTTGGTGTTCGGTACCTGCTGCTCGGTTGCATCCGCGGTGGAGACATCCAAAGTCAAAAGAATGCTCCAGAGCTTACACATCGTCAAAAAAGACTTCCCCGCAGCGTTTCCCACAGTAGTTCACCCGCAGTCAGACACTTCACACCCCACAACTTGCAGACGCCACCGTCACCAATCAAGCCCACCTCACTCAGGGACTCCTGGCATGTGTAAAGACCGGAGCCTGGATATTAGATTAGAAAATTACCCCCGCACCAATCTCAAAACCAAATAGGGACGGTGACAGCTAATGAGAGCCAGTTGGTCTCGACTCCATTCCCAGGGAAAGTAAAGAAAGTCTGATGACTCTGCTGCTGCTTTAGAGGCCAGGATCACAGCAATTAAGACCGGACCCCAGGGTGCCTCACTTTCACTCTCGTTGCGGCGTGTCTCCTAATCCCACCTTTCTCCACATCTGGCCTTCATCGTACTTTAATCAGTCACCAAATAGAATGTGAGCAGCCTGGCTGCGGTTGTCCGGGGATGTAAGACAACCAGTTCTAATCTTGATGTTTTTGTCTTGCATGTAAAAAGGGCCAATTCAGCCATTCATCAGCCGCATTCTTCCTGCCAAGAATCTCCCCGTTGAGCTTTAGCCCCCGCAATAACTCCATCATAGAAATTTCAACGTCTCCGCTGGTCCCCGCTTTGTTTACCATATGGCCGATAAATCGTGTTTATTGTCAGTGATGGACGCATTTGGCGATAAAGTCCGCGCGGCAGCATCCGGTTCCAGCCAAGAGATTATGTGGGATGAGCAGAGAGAGGCTGTGTATCATTTCTGAAAACTTACATCATGCCAGTGGAGCCACTTTCCCCCCTTTGTTTGTTTTCACTAACACACTCGTGGCGTTAATCTAAAATCGGTCTCCTGGCATTGTTTGAACGCTGACTAATAAACCACATTGCGTCGTGCTTATACAAACAGCCAGCGGTACGTGTCCTCGCGGTCACCCCTGACCCGAGCATCGGATTCGATAGGCGGGTCCCAATCAGAGCTCTTTGGTTTAGATCACCTTTTAAATCATTCTCCATTGCCAAAAGCTTACGAGCAGCACGGTGGGGTTCGGCGAGCACTGGGGAAGGAGCTCAACGCGTTGAACGCAACGCTGCGCCCCCGTATCGTGTCAGAGCTCTGGGTCCAGCTCCGCCCCCTACGATGCAACGGCAGTGCGGCTTGTTTGTAAGCAAACAAGGCGCCATGTGCAGAAAGTTTTTTTTTTTTTTTGTAGTTCAATCAATTCTAAAACTGGCTTTTGGGCTCCACATCTGCCGGAGCCAGGCTTTTGTTGAGCAGCGCCGCAGTCCCACCACATGGACCGCATTAACGCACCCTTTTTTTTTCACAATTTTCATCTTTTTCATACTCCAAGCCTTTTTTTTTTATCAGTTTGAATCTTTTGTTTTTGAGCGGAGGCTTTTTCCAAAATCATAAAAGCAGCTGGAAACATCTCTGTGTTCACGTTTCCTTGTCTGTTCATCGTTCCTTTTGTTTAGTTTTTGTGTTGTTGTTCCAGTTAGAGGTTCCACAGGCGTTCCTATACGTAGTCCAGCATAGTCTCTCCTCGCTTCTCCTCCTGAAGGCCTTTTCGGATGGAAAAGGATTCCAGCTGACCCAGAGCTTAAGGAATGTCAACATGCATGAATTATTGCTGTCACACGGCATCAAGGGAAGAAGAGAAGAGAGTGTCTGGCAAAGTAAGCAAAATATTCTCTAATTCTGTCCAAAGCCCACGTTGAGGGACTGCAGAGAGAAGGAAAAAGGACGTTGTCTCTCGTGCTGTTAGACCCCGGAGGAGCAAAACGGGGTGGAGGGAGCTTGTAAAAGAGCAGCCCCACTGTGTTTAAAATACAGTAGACAGTCCCTCCGAAAGCACTCTGCATCCTTTTTGCGAGCTCCAAGGTCGCGACCTTCCGCTGCCTCTTTGTTGTGGTTCAGTTGAAGTGCATAGCAGGTTGCCTTTGTTATTGGAACACAGTCGAATGTATTAAATGACCGCCTTTGATGCCCTTGTCTTCCCGCTTTGTGGCCACTGTTTACGGCGCACAGAGAGCGGTGACTTCATATTATGAATGTCTTCCCCTCTCCGTTTCCCTCAAGAAAATGAGAGAATGAATTGCGGCCTTTATGGCATTTGTATTGTTATTATTTTTGGTTTAAGATGAGGTATTGCCGACCTTGAAGTTTTCCTCCATCAGGCACATAAGCTCTGAGGCCTGCTTTTTCGGCTTTATGGCCCCGGTAAACAATTGCGGTATGCACAGCAGGGGCCCGACCTGTAAACTCTGATGTAGTCAAGATACAGAAGTTAATTTCCATGCAGGCCTCCTGCCCCCTAGGAGCTCAACTGAATGGTCCTGTCAGGGAGATTTAGGAATATAACTTCCAGGTTTTTGGGGAATTCTACTGTAAAGCTACAAGAGAACATAGGGGGGGGGGGGGGGTGAAATGTGATAAACATTATGCAATATTAGAACGTGAAATGATTGAAAAGCGGCTCAGCTGACCTTAGCTGACTACTTGAAAACTGGCCCAACATGCTGCTAATTGCGACAGTAACTGTCATATCGGCTGGAGTTAATAAACAGGCGTATGTACTGCCATGAGTGGATAACCTGGAGAGGGGGGGGGGGCAGTCAGAAATGGAAACACAATACATGTGAAGTAATTTCTTTGGGGAGGGAAGAAAAACTTGATATAGTTCAGAAATGTGTCTGCAATGTGTTTCTGGCTCTCGGACAACCCTCGAGGATCTCTAAACGATGTCAAGCCGCTGACCTGTTTCACTCGAGTTCTTTTTATACCGCGCTGGCTTCACCTTCTGCCACAATTAGCACCGTTGTCACTTCCTCGTGACGTCAGTCCACTTAATTATGTCGCCAGCAAACATTTCACCATACTTTTGTCATATTCCCGTAATGTGTTTTTAGTGGCATTTTGTATTTCTTTCATTGCAGTTTATGCTTACATCTTTTAAGCATCCTAAAAATACAGCGCATTTGTATTTATGACATTTTCTGTGCTTTTGCTTTTCTTTACTTTGCACCCTACTTGGGTGCTCTTTTTTTAATGAAGCTTTTATTTCATAGCCCAGACTTCCGTGACGATGTGTGGCTATTAAATGGACCCTCTTGAAAGGAATAATGGTCCCCTTTGTTACTGTGACTTTATTTATTACATTATACCCCGTCAACCGCCATGGACTTGGAGACCGTCTAAAAACATCCACATGTTCATGTTCCCTGATCTCTGAACTCCGAATTGCAACCCACTCTTCATTCATCTGGAAAGGATCAGCCGTGTACGTATGTGCTATTTGGCATGTAAGAAGGGATGTTGTCATGTTTCGACCAGGCCGGCCAAACATTTGGACATTTGCTTCCGCGCATTAGCCCCACTCCGGCCGAGCTGCTCCGTGGTTACTCTGACAGGAATATGGGGTCAGAGGTCAGCTCAGGTGCACTCCCGTATGATCAGCATTTGGGAGACTCACGCTTTCAATTGTTGGGGATTATCCTCCATTTTTCCCAGAATGTTCTGCCTCGAGACTCTTGGGGGATGACCTCATGATTGGATGGTGTGTGTGTGTGTGTGTGTGTGCGTGTGTGCGTGCGTGCGTGCGTGCGTGTGTGTGTGCGTGTGTGCGCTGAGAGAGATTGCGTTGGGATTTGGAAACAGGGCTTCAGTATATAATAATATAATGGAAAGTAATGGTTGGAAGAGGTGGATTTCAGCTGGGACCGGGCCCCGCAGCTCCAGTGCATGTTTGTATTCTGAATTTATTGCCCGCTGTCAATGAATAAATTGGCCAAAGGTTAAAGAATATAGACTGCTGAGCCCGTGGGTTTATGTTTTCTGTGTGTACCTGAGAGCTCCATGAAGTAATCCTGTTTATAAAAGCGCAGCTGAGATCAAACCCCAGGAAAGCAACCGGCTTCATGTGTCTTGACGATCGCATGTTTGCGATCGCATGCATTGATTCTGAGGAACAACTGTGTGCTGTGGTCTGCTGTAGTCTCATTGTTTCTTTTCCTCTACGCCCCCCCCCCCTCCAGTTGTGTTCCCCATTATCCGTTATTCCACTTGTAAGCACATCTAAATATAGACCAAGAATTTGCTTCGGGGGCACTCTCTTAGTAGTGGCGGTTAAAGAGAAAACGGGGTATTTGCTGTAATTGTAAATGCATGTGTACGGCCAGAGCTTGGGAAGAGAGACGGAGGAGCGTTTACAAAAAAAAAACCAAAAGGAGTATCTGGCAGCTCCTCCTGGCCACTCGCTGTCTCTCCCCAGCTGCCGTGCAGCTTATGTGTCCCCAGAGTGGACATTTTGCCTTTTTTCTTTTGCCGAATACCTTTTGCAAATACCTCTTTACTTCGGCACCCGCTTAACACGACACACATGGAGACGAGGCCCTGTTTCTGCCTTCGCTCTCCCCTCCCCGTTGCTCGGAGAAATGGTCCATTTGTGCAGAAAAGAAGTGCACACATCCTGTCCTTATTAGCCGATCCTATAGCAGCCCCATGCATGAGCCCCGGACCGACGGGGCAGAATCGCGTTTTATATGGCTCTTGTTCTCAGCCTTTGATGACACTGTTTAGAATAGGAAATATCTAATAAGTCAAGTATTCTGTCTAATGTGCTGCCAGTGGGTTTAGCATTTGCCTGGAGGTCTTGAAACACTATCTCCGCCACAGCAATAATATACATTTAAAAAATCTCATGGAGCGGGAGGGAGGGAGCGATGTAGAGAAGGGGGTGGGGTCTGGGAGTCCATGCAGTAATGGCAACCATGTGCAGGTTGGAGGGATGGGAGGGGGACATACCTTTGGTCTTTTGAGAGCTCTCTTTTCCGTACGTCTCTTCTCTATTTTCAATTTATCACAGTCGTGTTTCAAAAGCCAGCAGTAGCTAATTGAACCTGACGTTGTACCTGTTAACATGAATGGGGAACATGGGGGGAGGGGGGGAAACGATGACGATTAATAGACCGGGTCTGTTCACGATGCACCTGACAGACCTGCAGCTATCTTCTTGATATGACACAGATGAATAAACTGACACATTTGCCTCTTATTCTCCATGTTTGCTTTCTGAGAAGGAAAGGGAGTACTTTTAGAGTGTTTTTATTCTCAGCATCTACAAACATATACTCCGTGCTTCGGTTTCTTCAATTCTTTTTTTTTTTGTGTGTCAGTTCGATATATAAACTTGTCCAGTGATTTATTATTCGGTAGGTAGTTGTGTGCGTCTGCCTCGTTCCCGGCCCCCGGTGGCCCCCGGTGGCCCCCGGTGGCCCCCGGTGGCCACCGGCGGCTTCTTTATAGTCTCGAAGATGGGCCCGCTTTGGTAGCAGAGTAAAGATGCCTGTTTTCATTGACACTCCAAAACCCAGCAACCGACTCAAAGTTGATTTATATCTTCTGTCACTGAAAGCTTTTTATTGCCACGCAGCTGGAACTCTCCCGACATCCGTCAGTCGGAGCCGAGCACGAAGCCCCCGGACCCTTTTAGAGTCGTAGCCGCTGCACGGAACGGTTGGATTCTGAGGCTTTAAAAAAAAGAAAAAGAAAAAAGAAATACAAAATACCCCAGAGCCGTCTCTGTGGCTACACGATCATCATCCCCTTCTTTGGTCCATTTCTCCATGGTTTGAATGAAACCAGTTATTTGGTTTGCGTCTTCCTGTAATGTCAGGATCCTAACAAGAAAACCAAAAAAGATGCTCTCTATTTTTATTTGAAGCTGCGATTCTAACACGGCATCTTGCTTTGGTTTGTGATAATGCACTTTGTTTGAATGCACATCCAGCTGTTGCACATGTTTAGAGTCTTCCTTATCTCCCCTAAATACATTTATTTGGGAGAGAGATTGTTCGTAGTTTTTTAGCTTCTACTTTTGGCAAATGATGTCTTTTACTGATAATTTAATAACTTCTCTTTGTGTGTGCACTTTATCATGTTCTGTCTATTCAACTGTATCTAGATGACATCAAAACAGAGCAGATGTGTGCAAACTGCATTGGTCAGCATTTCTTTATCGTTCTTTAAAACCAACATTTGGAAAAACTCATCTCTGCCTACAAAGGTTTCTCACGGTGTCAAGAAAAGGCAACCGAAATACTAATAATCAGAGTGTGAACACAGCCGTGCGTCTCTCTCCCGTCTCTGTGCACAGGTGCGTCGATGCGAGCAGAAGCGCGGCCGCCGCGACCCCACGGCGGCCGGCGACTCTTCGTCGCGCCACAGCGGGACCGGGCAGGACAGCGGCTTCGGCAGCGACAGCGCCCGCATCCGCATCGTCCAGATAGAGCAGCAGAGCGGCGCCAGCCACCACTGCATCGTCCGGCCCTCCCGCAAGTCCACCATCACCAAGAACCTCAGCTTCATCCCTTTCGACATCTTCCTCACCGCCGGCAGGCTGTCCGTCATGACCTACGCTTGCTCCAGCATCCCGAAGGCCCCTCCCTCGTCGTCGGACAACCCCGGCACACCGGAGAAGAGGGAGCCCGGGGACAAGGTAGACCACGAGCGCAGGACATGGAGGGCTCTCTCGCCTGTCAGTCTTCCATGTGTGCATATTTCTTTAAACGACAGCAATGTGTGTCATATATGGGAGCTTTTGCGGTGATGTAGACGTACAAAGGAATCATATTACACCGTTTTCAAATCAACTTTGCAATTTTAAATTACTTTACGAGAGGAATTTCATGCCGTGCACATTCATAGAACTGAATTTAATCCAATATAATGACGTGTTTTATGCTTTCGGCGTACGGTTAGTCCACTCACTGCCCATCTAGCCGAATATATATGTATAATGTGTATTAAAGAGCTGCTCTTTGCACTCATTTCAGGGGTAATTTGATCCAGGCAGATATGTAGGTGAAATACTTCTGGGCTCCCGCTCAACACTGTCCCACAAACACACTTGTCACAGGCATTTAAAACGCTCAGGTTTTTCTTTTTGGTAATAAGAATGTCTATTTGCTGAGTGGCCATTTTTATTTGGTGGTACAATGTTAACGTAAACAGCTAGTTCAGTGGATAAGATCTGTGTAAACTGACGCTGCTGAGTTACCGTGTTCCCAGCCTCTCATTGAATCAATGCCTCAAATAACTGCTTAAAACTAAACGATCTCTGCATCTACCTCAGGTGGGAAAAAGTGCCCTCAACCACCCAGAGGTCCCGCCCGAGTCTCCTCCGGTTTCAGCCTCCCCCACTCCAGAACCGGTTCCGGACGCCCAGGGTTCCCTCGCCGGCCTCACCGCCGAAGACATCCTCAACAGCAACAACTCCCGACCGGCCTCTCCACTGCTGAAGGGCGGCCTGCTGTCCCTCGTCGGCCTGCCGACTCCCAGCCGCTCTTCGGCCCGCCAAGCGCTGGGCGTGACCATAGTGAGGCAGCCGGGGAGGAGAGGGGCCGGGGACCAGCTGCTCGAACCCCTCCTCTACATCCAGGTGATGCAACCCTCGGCGCAGCTCAGCTGTCACCACCGCAAGCAGAGGATGGAGCTTTCTGTGTTCGACGTGGCCTTGAGAGGGGTGGCCTCTGACTACAAGTGCTTAGGTAAGAGAGATCAGGAAGGGGGTATCGGTACAGGGGTCTGGTTAGAGTAACAGGTGGGATTTGGATCTTCAGATTTGTTTTGTTTAAAGTACAAGGAATGAACACCTTTATACTCTCAAAAGACGACTATCAGACTAGCAAATATGACACATTTTCGTGTTAAATATCTGACCTGCCCTCTATCTTTTCTCCTTCTCAATGCTTCATTCAGACCCAGGAAAGACTCTGCCAGAGTCTCTGGACTACAACGTGTTTTGGCTGCAGACGGTATCGGGAGAATCGGACAGTAAGACGGGCATCCCTCCCCCTCTGCTCTGCCTCCAGATCAAAGATTTCCTCAATGGACCGGGTGGGGATTGCGCACACTCAAACACATGCCGCTCATGCTAACACGCTAACACGCTCCTTTACTATTTCTACGGTATCCGTTTCACATTCAATCTCATTTTCAGGGGAAAACACACACTGATCAAAGTAGCTGTGTGGGCACATGATGAGCAGTCTAATATCGCTCTTACAACATCCCCTCCTGTGTAACGTCCTGTGGATTTGCCTTTTGCAGGGTTTGGTTGTCTATTTTTAGACTGATATGATATCCATATGAGCAGCTTTAAGCTAAGGTTGTTGACCCAAGGGTGTGGCTGACATCCTACCCAAATACTACAGCAGTGAATCAAAGCGCGGAGTGGGCTTTCCAGTGTGTGCAACCTTGTTATCCCAGCGAGGGTTTTCATGGGGAGCGTGCGTAGGCGCGGGACATCCTTTGAGTCCAGCGGGCCAGATGCTGCAGATGCTACGGACACACAATCTTGACATATAGTCCGACCGTAGGTGTTATTGAAGATGGTTTGCGGGGGGGGGGGGCAGCAGCAAGCGCCCTCACACAATTCCTTCCTGCTGTCGGCGAGAAAAGAGCCCCCAGCTTCTCCGTCCACCTGGAATCACACGACGCAATGCGGGACCTTCTGTGCAAACACGCCACCGACCCTTCCTGCTCGTTCCAGATGGTGCCAGCTGTTGAATTACAGCGCGAGCAACCTTTCCACGAGGCAAGAATTACATCAGTAACGGTAAATGAATAAATAAATCTGATTCCCGTCTGGCGCGGGGAGGAGAGGCTGGTTGATGTAGCGATGGAAAGAGAGCGCGTCCCTCCACAGAGAGAGTATGTACTGCGCTGACCTCTCCCTGTGGAGAAGAACTAGAAGGAGGAACAGCAGCAGATGATTGTTTCCAAAGGTTAAATCAATATTTAAATAGATTCTGCTTCACTTTGTGTATTTATCTATGAGAAATTACATTACATTCTATGACTTAATGTGATTTTATTAACAGGATGTTTCACCGAACGGGGTCACATCTCTATTGCATTACGCCGGCTGACGCCGGTGTGTTGGTTAAATGCGCATATGTCGACGTATGCGCGGTCCCAGTCAGGTGTTTCGATCACAATCGCTCACATTCATCCTCCTCCTGCATGCATGTGCACGTAAACAACGCGCTCCCGCATGACTCAGACAGGATCCAGGCTCAGTGTGAGCTTGCCCCGGGTCAGGCTGGGCTGGAAATATCTGGAATTGACCACACATGCTACTGGTCTCCCCCCTCACACACACACACACACACACACACACACATTTTGTCCTCTCTGGTGGAGATAATTATCCTATCCAGGGATGGGGGAGCAAAGGAAGAAGTTGCAACGAATGAGTGAACGGATGCTGACTTTTATGTGGAGAACAGTAATTCCTGTTGTTTGAACCTGAACCGAAGCATCAGCATCAGTCATAAGACAGTTACAGTCAAAGTTGTGATGCCTCAGTTTAGTTTATTGTTTGGATTCACCTCATTTCAATAGGAAACAAACAAAGGAAAGATGCGGAGAGGATGAGTGAAAACCGGAGCAGGAGGAGCACCGATCCCCTGGTCTCGTCTGTCGCCGTGCGTTGCGATGTGCGATGTGCGATCATGTCTGGCGGCCCGGCTTTGATTCGACGGCGCTTCACCTTTTGAATTGTTCCAACGAGGCGCAAGCGGAGAGCAGACCGCCGCGAGGCCACGTCTTGCTGCGTGTTTACGGCAATGTGCTCGCAATTTCAGCAGCATTTATTCGCCGAGACCAATCAGCTGCCCTCCCAAGGATGCCGAGTGGGAACCACTTGTAACGTGTGTACTGTGAGCTGGATGGTGGTTCAGTGTTGACCCTCAGTGCGCGCGCACATGTGTGTATAAACACTGCTAATGCAGATACATACAGGAAGCCACTTTTGTAAACCGGGAGGGTTCAAGGCTTGACCAGCAAACGCACACATGTTAGCCCTAGCTAACTCTAATATCGCTGTGCAAATATCTAATGTTAGCAAAAGGAAATATAAATAGATTATACAAATATAACCCATTCTAATTCTATCCAATCTTGTCGGTCTGACTACTGTTAAGCCTATGGGGGCAAGGGTCTACATTTCTGGGGTTTCGATGTCGGCGAACAGCCCATGACCTCGGGAGACAGGAAGTGTATACCATTTCAAACCCTCGGCGTAGCTTCATCTTTGTTACGGAGCATCTTTGGGTTCAGTAATTGACCAGCCAGCACACACACACACACACACACACACACACACACACATTCCCTCTTCTCCCTCTCTCATCTTTCCTACTCGGCTCCAGTCTTTGAGCGGGTCAGTGAGCGAGTCCAGAGATGTAACTGCTACCACTTGGAGACGGAAGAAGCAGCAGGTGATAGATTAGGTAGAACAAATTGGAACCATTACTCTCCCGTGTCCCTGGTTCCCGTCAAGCCGTGGGCTCGCAGAAATGTTGTCAGTTACTGTATACAAGCCTGTGCCCCTCCGAACCGTCCAGAACCCGTCTAATTCGAGTCAGATGCTCTCAGAGGAGCGTGTCACTGGCCTTACTCGGTATGAGGCTTTTTCTTTTGTGGGATTCTACAGATATCCACTCCAAAAACACAGACGTACACACATACCCTTCACATGCGGACCCTGTGTAATTGGACACATTGCCACCTTTGTCAGACGCAGGCTTTCTTCTTGACGAGAGTCAAGCGTCGAAGCCGGCTCCAGAAATCAAAGGTGGGGTGGGAATGAAAACAATGTACACGCACATACCCAACGCCAGGTTCAAAGTGAGGACGGCGTCAGGCATGACCTCGCCAGAAAAGAGGCACGGCAACCTGGGTAATAACCATATTTGATCTCTGTGTGTGTGTGTGTGTGTGTGTGTGTGTGCCTCTGCCAGACCTTGATCTCCCACTTTCTCCAGCGCTAATAGAGGCCGACACCTGAGAAGGGCCGGCCTATGATTCCCCCCAGCCTGTTCACATTAAGTCCTGTTCTTTAAAAGGTATGTGAGCACGACACCACCTCTCAACCTCTAGGCTTGACGCTTTGCTCCTTGTGCTAAAAGCAGCCAGTAGTCTTATGACTGAAGCCAAGGTGTTCCCAATAAAAACACTGGTATGTGCTGGAAAAGCCCTCTTTCGACTCCCCCATGCTCGGCGATGAAAGTGCCACGGCGCGTTCAATAACTGATATTTCCTCCTTTTTAATTAAAAAGAATTTCAAAAAGAAATCTCCTCCTAAAGCATAACGGGCACTTTCGTAACATTCAGTTCTCCACTTGACAGTGTTTCAGAGGTCTTTATCGCAATGCTGCGTCACATCTTAATCCATAAATGTAGGGTTTTTGCAGCTCAGTCTGTAAAACATACAAGTCTGTCATGGCTTGTTAATATATATTTTTTTGTTTAGTTCTTTTTGGCTGAGGTTTTAATTTCCTCGTTTTATGCCGTCTTCGCCTGGATAGTGGAAACCACACAGAGCACCGATGCGCAAGTCTGTCTCCGGAGAAACAAGCAAACGTCGGGGAAAAAAACGACACAGATGCACTCGACTCGAAGCCAATACTGCTGTGATGTGAGGTTTATTGGACTTCTGCGAGAGATTCATCTTTTGGCATCGCTCCACCGCAGTAAAAAAATGCTCTCCATCGGTTGCTGGATGAAGCCGGGGGCGGGGGGGGGGAGCGGAGCATGTACAGATGCTGTTCCCTCTGCACGGCCCTCCATGGAGAGTTGCTTCTCACTGAGTTCACACAGCCTAAATCAACGAAGTCAGATGCAGTTTATCCTGATGTCTTTTGACAACGTAGACTTTCCTTTTACTGATCTGTCAAAGAAGGGTATCAGTCAGCAGAACTGCAGTATGTTGCATGCCTCGAGTCATTTAATAAAATGCAATTAATAAGCTGCATGTTCTACTTCCTTGTCCCATTGTTCATAAGTGTTATTAGTGAATATTTAGGATTTTACTATCCCTACCTGCAAGTCATTGCTGAATACTAAACGCTGTATGTGGTGGCTCAATTCACAGGCCTCAAATCCCTTTAGGTTCTGGGAGGTTCCTTCAAATACATGTCACAGTGATGTGCAACCCCACCAGACCTTTTACCCAAGATGCAGGTCCCATATCAAGGAACACTGAAACATGTAGCTCAAAGCAAGCTGTATCAATCACACTGCTCCCTCCAGGTGAGTTTCTGAACACACAGGTAATGGAGGGCCAGAGGACAATCCATAATGAGGACCAGGTCACCCTGTGCAGAGACCCAGGCAGGGCCCTGCCGCTGGCCCTGAATGGGTGAATCAGAGACAGCTTTGTGTGATTACAAAGAGGGGGGAGGGCTTGATTAGATTGAGGGATGGAGGAAGAGTAAAAGACAGACAGGGCTGAGAAAAGAAGTAGAAGGATGGGGCTACATGAAACAGAGCGAGAAAATGAAAGGGTGAAAGTAGAAGAAGAAGAGGAGGAGGGGGGCGGGGGGAACCTGGATGAACATCTGCACGTGGGGTTATTTCTTCCACCACTGGAAAGTTTCCTGGTGATAAGTTAAGTGGAAATGATAAACTACATTGCACAGCAAATTCCACCTATTTTTTCCTACAATTCCTCTCCAGCCGGGCTTGTGTGTGTGTGTGTGTGTGTGTGTGTGTGTGTGTGTGTGTGTGTGTGTGTGTGTGTGTGTGTGTGTGTGTGTGTGTGTGTGTGTGTGTGTGTGTGTGTGTGTGTGTGTGTGTGTGTGTGTGTGTGTGTGTGTGTGTGTGGTGTGTGTGTATGTGTGTGTGTGTGTGATGTGTGTGTGTGTGTGTGTGTCCTCCTCCAGTGCTCCTACCTGGGGAGGAGACAGACGGGAGGCCTAAAAACCTCTAAACACTGGTGCCTTGATGAGGCCATGAAGAACAGCTGCACTTGTTTTTCGGGGCCGCTTCCCTTCTCCCATCATCATGACCAAGTGGAAAAATGGGATAATGCAAGTGGTGTAAAACGGCATTGAGTTAATTCACGTGTCTCTGTAAATTCCAGTCAAGTGTTTGAAGGCTGCAGTGCACCACACAACACACACACACACAGAGAGAGAGAGAGAGGAGAGAGAGTTATTCTGGTTTTTTTTGCGGCTGGCATGAAGAAAAGATTCTCCTCTGCTCCTCAGCAGTGTTCCACGTTGGGATGTCACAGTGATTGTGTGTATATGTGCACACAAGACGAGGAGACAAAACGCATTGGGATCGTACGCAGCTGTTCTATAACAGGTCCTTGCATGCAGAGCTGGGTGATTAGAGGAGGAGGAAAGGGTTCAGAGTTTGATTTACGAGAGATGGCACCATGAAAATGCATTGTGTCCCATTTATGACGGGTTTTCCAAATAACAGGGGGACATTTTAAAAAGCAAGGGGCTCAAATCCAACGGTGAATTTATTCAGGTTTGGTCCCGGTGTAAAAAAGTTTCCCAAAAGCATTGCTCTCTCGCTCTCTCTCCTCTCACTCTTCTCTGTCTCTCTCTCTTCTCTCTGTCTCCCTCTCTTCTCTCTGTCTCTCTCTTCTCTCTCTCTTCTCTCTCTCTGTCTCTCTCTCTTCTCTGTCTCCCTCTCTTCTCCCTGTCTCTCTCTTCTCTCTCTCTTCTCTCTCTCTGTCTCCCTCTCTTCTCTCTGTCTCCCTCTCTTCTCTCTGTCCCTCTCTTCTCTCTGTCTCTCTCTGTCTCTCTCTCTTCTCTCTCTCTGTCTCTCTCTCTTCTCTCTGTCTCTCTCTCTGTCCTCTCTCTCTCTCTCTCTTCTCTCTGTCTCTCTCTCCTCTCTCTCTTCTCTCTCTTTCTTCTTCTGTCTCTCTCTCTTCTCTGTCTCACTCTCTCCCTTCTCTCTCTATCTCGCTCTACTTCCCGCACTGTTTTTTGATCCTTCAGTAGTAAATATGTCAGGTTGAGCACAAGAGGTAACATTTACCTAACAAACTGTTCGACACACTGTTCAGGGAAGTTGTCGTTTTTTTAAAGTGTTGCTGACAGCACTTTAAAAAAGCCTCATTATATTTTGTCTCTTTGCTGCACTCATCTTTCCCTCTCCCTCGTCTTCTTTCTTTCTGCCTCCCTCCACAGCTGAGGTGAATGTGGAGCTGTCGCGCCCTCTGAAAGTCAACCCACGCTAGCGAAAGCTGGAGCAGGCCAAAGCCTACCTGAAGAAAGTGCTGCCAAACCACACGTGGGACGCCTCCGGCACCCCCCCGTCTGCCCCCTCCACCCCTCACTCCTCCCCGGCGAAGCCCAGGGCCTTTTCCTCTCGCTCGGAGCCTCACCACCAGGCCTCTGCCCCGGGGGAAGCCAGCAGCGTCGGGGCCCCGGCGCTGTCCTTCCACAAGGTCTCCCTCCACACCGCCCAGATAGTCGTCGTCATGGAGACGGAGGCCCATCCAATGAGGCCCAGCGTGACGGTGACGTTGTCGACCATGACGGGAAGTGTGAACATGAAGCCAGGGCTGAGGATAGAGGGTGAGTAAAAAAAGAGAAAGCACACATCTTTCATTTTTTTGGTGCAAAAACAGAAAAAATGACATGAGCTGACGTGGGCACACTGCAGGTTTTCTGGTCTTTTCTCTAACCTCCTACTGGAAGTTCTCTGAGTTCAGTACAGGACCCATGTTGTCTCACTCCAAAGCAACAAGGGCCTGGACCTTAAATTACTGACTTTATTATTTGATTTTTTCTTCATGTGAAAATGAGTCAAAACAGTGATGTGATCCATTGCAAACATTGCCACTTGTTTCAAGGAAATTCTTGAAACAGGTGGAGCTACATTGGAAACAACTGCGATGACCTCACCCCATTTGGCAGATTTCATCAACTTTGAAAGAAACCACAAGACTCAGTAATGCGCTACACTAAATATACATGTTTTTTTCTTTTGTGTGTGTGTCATTTGCCCCACACCCGAGCTCACCACGCGTGCCATCAGGGGGCTGATCCAGGCCCTTTGGAAATGAAGTACAGTTACACAGAGAATAGCCAATATGAAAATGTAGTGGAGGAAAAATTGTTCTGTGTCATTGTGGCACCGGACAGATATTGATGTGGACAAATTGTAAAGAGCTATATATCGAGCACACTTTTATATGATAAAAATGTATTCAGGATTTAGCTGTTGTTCCTCATTGAGTTTAATTAAATAGCAGGTTGGATAAAGAGCATGAATCCATTCTGAATACATATTGATCGGTATCTCTACTGACTAGATTTGTCAAACCATCCCGCCCTTCTTTGTGTTCCCCACCTCTCTGTCATTCGCTCACACTGGAAGCAAAATACCACTTTTGCTTCCAGTAAAAAATGTTACACATGCTAGCAGAGCTCCAGTCTGCCAAAAAAAAGGTATGTCAGTACTGTAAAGTGAGCTGTTTGTGTTAGTCTTGGATCTGAAAGCTGTTGTGAGACGCTCTCATGTGTGTGAGAGCGAGATCTTTGCTTTCGTGTTTCGGACCGAGCCCCGCCTTCATCATCCACACGACTATTGTTTCCATTTGGACAATCAGAACTGCTAATGTAAATTCAAAACGCATCCAATTCCTCTGTGCCGTTGGGTGTGAGCCGACTGTAACAGATGATCAGGGACTCTTTTCGTTTCAGTTTTTTTTTGCTATTGTTTTGACACGTCTACCAAATTGGACAGCAGATGGAAACAGAGAGATACAAGAGAGTGAGGGGGGGCTGACATGCCACGTGAAGGAAATAACAGGGAACACTCGTGATGATGTGCGAAGACGGCTTGTACCTCGGCACATCCCCTGTCGACCGGGGTTGCAGGGGGACGAGGACGGAGCTGGAGCCGGAGCTCCCTAAGTGCCTGCATCTGTTTGACAGATGTTGTTATATTGGGTTACTTCAGATAAAATTATCGGCGAAAATGTTAATTAAAACCTCAAACAATTTGCACTTTGTTTACTCAAATCTGCATAACTGCACAGTGACACAATGCTCTGATTTTCACCAGCTTTTCAGCGTTCATCCATCTTTGATGTGTCGACTTGATAAACACGGTTGGAACTGTGTGCGCAATGGAAAAAAGAAATAAGAGTTTCGAGACAATTGTACTCATGTAAAAGCTAATCCCCTCCCACTCTTTTTGATTTCAGATGCCTTTACTATTTATACGCTCTTAGTCCTCATAGGAGAACCCCCTTTTATGGGGTTCTACCAGAACCCAACATAAAGGATTATACCTATAACCAATTGTGAAAGGTTTTGCCCAGAACCCTGTATGACAGGTTATACAGATAACCCATATATATGGCTAATGGTTCCACCCAGAACCCTCTGTGGAGGTTCTATCCAGAAAATGTTCACCCTCTGAGGGTGTTCACAAGAACCCACCCAAAGGGTTCTACCAAAAACCCTTTTATATTCCAATGTCTTCATCTAGAACAACTGATATTTTACATGTATGTTACAAGGGTTCTAGAGATAATTATTTAATGCCATGACAAGGCACAGAACCTTTTAATATTCCAAGGATGTAATCTCAATCCTACCCAGGAGGTTCCAATGGGAATCCTTTTTATATTCCCATATTTCATCGAGAATCCACCTGGGGGGGGGGGGATCAACCGAGAACCCATTTATTTATTTTCTAGATAAAACCCTCCCAGGGTTTCAACAATCCTTGAAGAACTCTTTATTCCCAAAACAGTTCTTTGGGTGTAAAGGTTCTTAATGGAGCCTTACTGTAACAAAGCACCTGTGTCTTCACAAGCAAATGGTTCAGGGTAGACCATCAAAGCCTCTTTGGAAGTGATTTCTCTTCCTTTGCACACAGAACTACGTTTCAAAAGAGATTTGTTAATAAAAGTAGATTGATTTGTTTATGGTAAACCTCTTAGTGTGCAGTGAACTGTCTTTTCATGATATGGTTTACCGTTACTGTTCCAGCAGCGTGAACAGAGATACCGCTTCCCTTAAGACATTCCAATTTTACTGTACGCAAATACAAATGTTGGATGCAGGACCATTGGTGTTTATTGGTATCCACTGGTTCATTGGTCCCCAGTTTGGCTGTACGCTCTTTGTTGTTAAGGCCCCAAAAAAATCACGTATGACTGTTCTGCACAAGCAAGTTATAATAACTGCTGTAAAACTAATGCTGTCATCATGTGCAACTAAAGTTTCATTGTGCTCCTCATATATCATATTTTAGTGCTATGTGAAATACCTGAGAGGTTTCAGATCCTGTGTGTAGATCTCATTCTAGAAACTTCTGTACGAGGACTGCAACAATGTGAGAGTAACATGTTTGTCTCACCCTGTTTGTTTCTTCTTCTTTTTTCTGGAAAAATGTTAGCACTCTTATAGATCTTTGTGCCCCACCCCCGCTTCTGTCCCCATAGTGTTTCCAGATTTCTTTGCCGTCGTACGGAGACAAACTGTCTCCGATTACGCAGCCTGATCACTGGTGACAATAGATGTATCTGCTGACTTTTAGCCTCAGCTGCGCCGCCTCCATCACTCAGCACTCGGGGCCCCCTCCAGTTGGCTCTGTACACCTCAGAAACAAATACCTTGGAGTGTTTTTCTTTCTCTTTTTTTTATCCACAAAGATAACGGTTAGGATTGCCGTGCTGTTAGGTCGTAGTGTTTTGAGCTGCCACCATAAGTCAGCGGGAATGACCCCCCCGGGAGAGGCTGTACATGAAAGATGTAAGACAGAAGAATGTAGCACGACTACCGCTACAGTGTGCACCACTACTGTTGCTGCCGTTGCTCCTCCACCGGTATTCAGGGGAGGGGGGGGGCAGGCCGAGATCGATGGACCTCTGGATGATGCCGAGGAGAAAACAGGAGAGGGGAGGAAGAGGAAAGAGTTGTGAATGAACGGAAGCAGGAGGCTGATGGAGATAGAGAAGTAGAGGGGGAGGAAAATAAATGGAGTAACGTGAGGGCCAGAGGAGGAGGACTTGGATGGAGAAGAAGATGCAGATGAAGTAGAAAGCACAAGGACGGAAGCGCGTAAGAAAGACAACGTTGGATAAAGGAAGCAGGAGAGGTGGAGAAAGAAAGATGGAATACAGGACAAAAGGGGGAGAACAGAAGACCTCTATGTGTGAGAGCGGTAACAGTGCTCTCCTCAGTATGTCATTACGCTCACCCCACCCCACCCTGTCTTCATCAGCGTACAGCCATAGCTGCAACAAGGTGACGACCCTGTCATCCCACCCCGCCTCTCCCTCATCCCTGGAACATCTGGGGCTCTGTACCTGGTCATGGCAGCCCCCCCCCCTCCCCCCTTCCCCACCTCTGCCAGGGGACAAGATGGAGAGAGAGGGGATTAGGTTGACAGTGAGGTGTGTTACCAGATCCTGTGTTAATGAAAAGCAAGTGGAAGGCCCGCATACCTCCCCTCCGTCCACGGCTCACCACTCCCCAAGGTAGGGGGGCATTTATAGTTCAATGAAAGAAAGGAGAGGGAGGGGGGGCTGAGAGGGAGAACATATGTCTTAAGGTCCATGAAACAAGACCCTCCCTAATCTCTCAGCTCTCCATCGACTGCCCATAGAGTGCCCCCGATTTCCTTACAACACACACACACGCACACACACTCATATACGTATCAGCAGACCATGTTACTAGTGCTCGCTGTTTGACATGCGTACAACAACAACAAAGCCCTTTGCCTCTGCAGACCCCCTGCTTCTTCACGGTGATTTACTCCAGCACACTTCTGTTGGTGGAACAAAGTGAAAGATACCCATCGATTCTTATTTTCTTCCAAGTTTTTATTTCATTTCTTTGAGTTACGATGGCGTCACTTTGTTTACGCTGCTGAAAGAAAGCCACTCTCTTTTTCCATCCTATCATATCAATAGTCAGGGAGAGGCAACGCCCAACACAAGGAGACGTATGTCTGGCAAGTTAACCCTACTAACAAATCGTTTTCAATGCATTTAACATATAAATGTATCACACAGAAGACATGAGGGCAGGAAACTGTCCAGCTGTCAACTCCAAAACCTAAACATATTCATGATGGTATCGCATAACAGAGAAAACCTGCAAATCTTCACAATTTAGAGGATAAGTTTTGCCATATTTGCTTTAAATTAATTCTTTAAAGGTGTTCCTTGATCAAAATAGTTGCCCATTATTTTTCAGCCAATCAACTAATCTTTCTTAATGTATTAATCGTTCAGCTCTAGTACATATAGTTTATAGATACAAGCACGAAGACATGGCGGCTAACAAAATAAACCTGTTTTTTCTAATATTCAGTATGTATGTGTTGATACAACAGGAGCTGGAGGTCAGTAGAGGCATGAAACCACGTTGTCACTATATGTTTGTCCAGTACTGACCAGATAATCATGGTTGTCATCTTAAATAGTCATAATCCTGAACAATCCAAGCACGATCATAGTTCAGTCAATGCCATAATGTTGTTTATTAAAGAAGCCGGTCCTGAATCAGTATGGGGTTTAAGAAGCCACCCTTTTATCAACATTGTGCTTTATTTGTTCCAGTTCTGAGTGGTACCCTGTCAGGCTAATGTAACACGTAAGATGGGTCCAGTTCACTTTTCACTGGGCACCGCACGTCCTACACATCACACACACAGACTCAGGCCAGTCGGAGCAGCCCCAGAGAAACAAAGGGATTTATTATTAAATTACATTTAGAAAAATTACCAAAACCCTGCCGAGCCTGAAGCTGTATAAAAAAAAGAGATGGCCCGGACTCCGCCTAAAACCCGATAATTTGTCAGGACCCATCAGGCTTGAGTTGAATGGCATCCTGTGAAAACAGCAAATTGTGGGAATACGACCCTCTTTAATCACAGCATTTACCAATCTAATGTAGAGCTGAATTCAATAGGACTGTCACATGTGCAACTCATCAACACTCATCAGTCTCTGTGTGACGGCTCGGATGACGGACAGCTGCCTGCTGTCCCCAGCTATGGAACCCAGTATCCTCCAGTGTCCCGTAGTGGTCTTGTGGTGAGGGGATAGTGTATTCCTGTGGTGACTGACAATATATTACTCCTATTACTCCTACCATCCCAGACAGTCTTCGAGGGTCCCAGCTAGTTAGGTAATGACTCCTTCAGGTCTCGTCTAATTGATTCCAGCGCATCCCGGGGTATAAATCAGCCAGGCCGTGGTCAGATAACGGCTGCCAGGGAGAAAACCGACACGGTAAATCAATGTCTACGATTCCTGAGCGCGTGCCAGACATGCATTTCTCTTTGGGGAAGGTTCCCAACCACCCTGTTCCCCCACCACCCACCCTGTTCCCCCACCACCCACTCTGTTCCCCCGAGGTCGAAAAGGTTGCGCGTCGCTCCGGTAGGGCGCTCGCTCACGTGCGCTGGTTTCCTGCCGAGTGTGAGCTCGGGATATACACAGGTGTGTGGGTTTGCGTGCACTGATCTGTGTGTTCATTCGAAGTGTGTTTCACAGCTTTTCGACAAACGGTAGTTCCTTTTTGTTTGAGCTCTCGCACACACGTACAACGTCTTGTTTCTTTCCTATTTGTATGTGTGTGTGTGTGTGTATTTGGAGAAGTGACGATGTATCTCAGTGTCTAGTTAGTGCTCTGTCGCTGCGTGGCTATGAGTATAGACGGTGTTATAACTGTCAAGTGTGGGTCTTTAAATTATGTCTATAGGTTGTTAAATGAGGGGCTGCATAAGGAAAGTGCTTTCAAGGTGCTGCTCTGTGTCCACATGTGTGTTCCTGCCATCGCCATATGTCAGGATCTATTTCATTCAGCCATCTGACACATAAAGTGGAGCCACCTTAAATACCCCCAAAGCAACAGCTGTCTCCGATGTGTGTGTGTGTGTGTCAGTGAGTGTGCGTGTCTTAGCTACACAATGTTCTTGTTCATCGCCATGCTGTTCTGTGGGGTCTCACAGATGCACATGTGGGATGGGATGTTTTGTAGTGGGGTGTATGAGGTACTTCTCCATAGTCGGTGCACTTCTCTCTCTCTCTCTCTCTCTCTCTCTCTCTCTCTCTCTCTCTCTCTGTGTGACTTGCTTTCTGTCCTCCTCCGTTACCACGTTACAGTCTCCCCTGTGGCAAACACGTGCTCCCAGGTAACTCCCCGCCTCTTCCTCCAAGACTCTCCCAGCTCCTTTTCCTCCATCTCCTCAACATTCCCTGCGCTCCTCCCTTCCCACGACCCTCAGCGCTCAGCAGCGTGACGTCTCTTGGGCGGTCATACATGGAGAGAGCGTGGAAGATATGTGCCTCTTGACTATTATTCAACCTGGATGGAAAAATGGAGTTAAGAGGTGAAGAAACAAAGGGATTCCCCCCCATTAAAACCCCTCCCGATTAGGGTGATTATTAAGCGTGCTGGCTGGCTGCTGCTGCTGCTGCTGCTGCTGCTGCTGGCTTCAGCACCAGGATGCTGCGGTCAACTGGGCTTAGTGAGACAGGAGAGAATGCTTTGATGCACATTGGTGTGTGTGAGTGTGTGTGTGTGTCTCTGTGTCTGTGTGTGTGTGTTTTAATTTCCACTTGTTCACCTGGGTGTGCACGGTCTGCATCTACATGCACTTGGCTCTCTCTCTTTTCAGCATGCGTGTATGAATATGTCCGTGTCTCCTTTAATACGCGTGTGAATGAAAGATCCTCCGTTTAACAAGCCCATTTGGGAGTTCCCTTCGTGCTGTCTAATAAATCAGAGCCGCGTCCACAGTTCAGTAAGTAATCTCTAACAGCTCGCTCTGCACCGCGAGATATTAGCAGGTGAACTGCCAACTTGTATCAACCGTGTCTTTCATGAGAGGGTTGAGTCATCCCAGTGTAAGATTTCCCCCCCACTATGATTTATTCAAGAGCAGCACTCTTTCATTGGATACCCCCCCCGCCCCCCTGTCGAACGTTGAATAAGATGTTCCTTCGTCATCTGACCAAGCCAGGGCAGATGTGAAGACGCTTGTGTATCATGTCTTCATCAAATTGTCTCTCTCTCTCTCACACACACACACTCTGGTTCTGTGTCTCTCTCCTTGCCTCCACGTCTATATCTATTAGTGTTCTCATTTATCGCCCCCACTCCCTTCAAAGGCCTTTCCATCTCTTCCATCGAGCCTGCTTTATCTCACATGATGGCCAAGCAAACTAAGGTTGTTCTTCAAATGACTAATAATAGAAATAGGGATTAAAAATTATAATAAAAGAAAAACTCCCAAATAATAGAAAAAAAGTAGAGCAACAGAGGAGGATCCCTCTCCCCGGATGGACAGATGCAATAGATGTCATGTGTACAGAATGAACAGTGTTACAGAATTAAATAACCTGTTAATGGATTTTTGAATGGATTTTTTTATTTTTTATCTCACGTACCTCCTGGAGTGCCTTCATGTATCCCAGGGGTTCACATACCTCATGATGATTCCATCCACCTCATTTACACTCCGTGGGCAGCATTAATGCATTGACATATTTTTTGATAATGTTTGTTAATTTGTGGAAAGTTTTACATTTTGGCCAGAACTTCCTCTCTACACCAATAAATACAAATTGTAGTGCAAACAAGCCCAGTTTTTGTACATATTTTTGCTAATGTTTAACCTGGTTGTGTTGAAGAGATGGCCTCTGTTTGTTAGTGTTTTTTTATGGCAGTCAAAACTATCTGTCAAATTGTCCCTCTTTATTTTCGTATTACTGTTGACATTTAAGGTCAAGCCTGTAAATAATAGAAACTATAATGCCTACCTACCCGTGTGGCTACTTCCTGTTGCTTTCTCAGACTGAAGTAAAAGCCGCTTCTCGGGGCATTATTAGTCATCGAGAGTTGAGTTTTCCAAATGGGCTACTGCTGCTTTGCACTCCCATGTCAACGAGGAGCAAAAAGGGGTTTCAGTCCGCTTATTTACGCGACCAAAAGTTCAGGCCGGCCTGCGACCACGGTGACACAACCCTGTGTTAATGGAAAGGCCTGTTAACTTGAGGCTTTTGCTGCTCTTGCTTCTTGCAGGTTGAGTGGGTGTTTGGCTCCTGACTGGTACCCATCAGGGTTTTTCTCACTCTCAACATCATGTCTGCTAAACTTCTCAGTTTCACCACAATCAGAGGAGCAGTTTGAACCTGAATCCATATGGTGAAGCCGTGACCCCAGAGCCGTGACCCCAGAGCGCACACACCTGTTCAAAGAGACACACGGGTGTCTGCTCTTCTTATCGACGGAGGATGTGTTTATTAGCCCAAATATTGGGAACAACTCTAAACACTCATTTGCAAACTTATTTATAGTCTAGCTTCCTCTGATTCATACCAGTCAACTTACATTAAGTACACTTTTGAATATTTCATCAGATATCTATTCAGAATCATAAAGGCAAAGGCAAGCACCCAATGTCTGTCCATCAAGAGGAACCAATCACATTAAAAAGCCTTCGTGCAGCTGAATTCTGAGGTTGAATTGTTTATGCGTTTCAGTTCCATCTGGCTTGGTTGCGCTTGTATCAATGTACTGTGTTAGTTTTTGTATGTAATTACAGATATCAATATTTCACTTTGGAACTATAACTAGTATGTATTTAAGGATATTTTCCCATCTATGTGAACCCTCGTTCTTTATTTCTTCCCAGTGTAATCACTAAATTAGCGGCTGCTCCTCAGTACCACTGCCGAGACATTTTTCCTCATCAGTCCGAGTCATCTTTGACGTATCGCTCGCCTCCCGTTTTCCCTCCATTGTCCCGCCCTCTGCTCGACGTGCACATTCATCGCTGCTCCTTCCTGTCTCCCTAGATGCGGTGCAGGCCGCGTCCGTGCGGCTGGAGCTGCGGGATCTGTCGGCGAGGACGGGGCTGAGGGAGCGAAGCCGCCTCCTGCTGGGGCCGTTCTCCTGCAGCGCCTCCCTGGAGGCCCGCTGGTGTCGGCACAGCGGCAGCCCCGGACCCGAGCCCGGCCCCCCGAAGCTGCTGCTGGACCTGAAGGGAGGCCTGCTGCAGGTCGGTATACCCGTGACATCAATTACAGCAATCCTGAGTTTATCAACCTGGTACAGCGACAGTCTCGAGAGGTTTGGGGTCAGATCAGTACCTCTCCACCGGGGTTGGATTGAGTGTCCTGCTCAAGGACAGTTAAACTGCTCTTTTGTTGTGTGTGTGTGCAGAAGGAGTGATGGCAGAAGGAGCTGCATGCTGTAATTCCACTGTATATTTGAGTCACCAATATTAAAAGGCTATTTGGGGGTTTTTATCCTATGTGGGCCTATTTTCCTGTGAGAAGTTACATAATGGTCCAAACTGAAAATCCCCTTTTTTTCAATGTAACTGAGCGCATTATTACTAATGTATTATTCCACATTACTTCCTCGGGGGGGAAGCCCCTAACCCCCTTCCCCCATTCTTAATGGCTCGCTTAAAGCTTTTATTCCGTGCCCATTAGCAGAAACATGACTCGTAACTCAACACTTAATATGTAATCATACATTTCCCACTGTAAATATTGGCGTGTGTGGTGTTTCAATCAAGTGCCGCGCAGAAAAAACACCGGAATTCCTTTCCGATTCTTTCTTCCCGTTCCTCTCTTTCCAAAGAACCTGGGAAAAAGAAAGAAATACCCAAATGTTCCTGTTTTTTTCGAGTTTAGTCATAACCCACCATCGCAAGCTAGTGAGTAGCGGGCAAGCAGGCCGCTCCATGTGTGAAGAGTTTTTGAGTCAGAGATTCCGGGCCCTCGGTCCAAACCCCAGGCCGACTAGCTTTGATGGAGCACGGGGAAGGGGAATGCCGCGGGGAAGTGAGGAGGATGTGAGGCTGTGTTGGGCCATGTGAGGCAGGATGTGAAGGGGTGATGACGAGGGTAACCCTGAGCGCCTCTCTTCCTGTTTTGGAGATGAATGGTAATTGATCGTTAACCGTACGCATTCATGCATCAGCTGTGACTCTGCGTCACTGTCTAGCCTTCTTCTTCGGATCACGCTCTTGTTTTTGTTACTTCTCCCACGCTCTTTTTTTTTTTACGGGACTTGCTGGTCCCTCACTCCACTCTCACCGTCTCTACACTGTCTCGACAGGTCTTCTGGGGCCAGGAACACCTGAGCTGCCTGAAGCTGGTCGAGGAGCACCTGAGGGCGTACCTCAACCTCCAGAAATGTGCCGATCCAGATCCATCGGAGAACCGTTCCAAGGGCAAGGCCTGCCACATCCAGCCGCCACCTTCCCCGGGCTCTCCCTCCCCTCGGACGGAGCACAGCTCAGATGACCTGCGCACGGGGCATTTCCAATACATCCAGGACTCAGGTGAATAATATATCATAATGACACAGTGTCAAAGAGGGCTGATAGTGTAGCGAGGCTGGAATCGAGGTCGAGTGGCGCTTGCTACGCGTCTAAATCCTATTTCTAGTGACGTGATTGCTTCATGGAACTTTGCCCCACCGCCTCACTCGATGTTCTGCTGAATTAGTCAGTTAGTCACCAACAAGTATTATCCAACACTCTTTACCTGGACATATGTTTCACTGCTATTTCTCAACATGGTTTTCAAAATGCATGGAACAGTGGTAAGCATGAGTCGCTATCCACAGGATGGACGGTAACCACGGTCATTATAACTCAAAGTTCTGCTCTCACAGATTCAAATGAACTGCTTCACGTTTATATTTCTTCCGGGGTTTTTTTTCTTCGGAAACCGGTCGGAAACTTTTAAGTAGTTTTTCGGACTTATTTCCAGCATCCTGACCAGCACCACCAGGCTGTACGACCTTTGACCTCTAGATCTCCTGAACTCATCACAATACACTTTACACCAATATACTGTCACGTGCGTGTGTGTGCGTGTTTGTGTGTGTGTGTGGGTACACTCGTAATTCTTACACCGATTTTTAATTAAATGAGCTAAGGAGCTTCCCTTATATGCCTTTTGCATTTTTAGCACAAGTCCCACAAGGTGACAAAATATGAAAATGTGTGTGTCTATTTTATTTTGTTTTAGCTCTGTATTTAAACTTCCACTGTGAGTCTCATATTGCTTTTACTTCTGTAATCTTTACTTGTGTAATCTTTTTTTTAATATATTGCCCGACATACTGATTACATTTTCATAGTGTAACCTCAGATTTTAGAGCCAACGACACCATTTGATGAAGTATAATAATAATAACCCATACATATGTTAAAAACACAGAACTGTACCGGTGAATTTCCTGCTCCACGTGGCCGTAACAAGCCTGATCCTCACTGGTCAGCCGGACTTTTCTGAGACTTTGAAGACGGGGACGGCACAGACGGTGGCCGATGTCCCCTGGTTGCTCGAGCCGTGCCGGCATCCTGCACACTAAAACGTTGAGCTCACGCTTCTAAGTTCCAAGCGAATGACTTTCAGTTCGACTATTGACCGAAAACATTCAAGAGCGTGTTCATGCACGACACTGTTGGTACAAACTTTTTTAAAAAGGGACCTTTGTGCCAAAGTGAGATGTCACTTAAGATACACATGGCCTTGAATCAAAGTCAGATCAAAGCCCTCTGTGTGGAAAGAAGTTTCATCGGACATGTCTGCCTGGTTCCACTCTGAGTAACATGCTGTTTATTCCCCCTCTTTGTGCTCTGTGTGTGCTGTACTCTGCACACACACACACACACACACACACACACACACAGGAACATTATACACAGAGGATCAAACTTGTCTCTGGCTGTAGACCAGCCGTCCACTCTGTCAGCTGTGGTTGAGTCTTTGTTTGTTGCACTGTTCCACTGGTCTTTGATGCGTTTAATATGCTGGCTGGAGCAGGAGAACGTACAGTAGTGAACGAGAACAGAGAGCACAATCTGTCTGCAACATGTTGTCAGCGGTCAGGAGGAAAAGCGGGGCCCTCAGCGGAGTGCAGAGAACAGCGTGTGGCCCCCCCGGGGGGGCCCGACACAGGGATGGATGGGAGAGTCGGGGCGGAGGAGAAGATGAAAGATGGATTGAGAGGGGAGGCTTCTGTCCCCCCGTCTCTCATTCAAGCTCACTCCAATGAAAGTAAAACCTCATCAAAGCGTCCTTTTTTGTTTTTCTTTCATTTGCCACTTTTCTTCTTTTTCTTTTCTTTTGAAAGAACAATGCCGTTCCCCCCTCAAGTGGGCAGCACACCGCCTTTCACATGAAGGGGAGAGAAAATAGCTAGGGACAGATTTCGCTGACTGCGTGTTTGTGCCTCCGGGGGCCAAACAAAGCAGCAGTTCTCCGCTATGCTCTTTTTTTCAAATAAACATTTTTCCAAAGGACTTGAATCCCAAACAGCAGCCACGACTTAAGTCAAACACCACTCAGGGGTTTCAGACCCAGCGTTGTCCAGCTTTTGCAGGTGCTTGGCGTGGTTCAATCGATGGCTGTTTACTCCATAGTGAAAATGTTTACTCAGCCACTTTGTTTATGCACGGCTTCTTACGCATATAAACATTCTGAAAGCGTGGAAACATCTACAGCACAATTTTTTTTTTGGGGGGGGGGGGGGGGGGGGGTTTCGGATTCCGTAGTAGAACATCACAGCAACACGCGATTGTGCATCCCACGTTCGCATTTTCTTCACATTTGTCTTTCTTCAGCGAGCATCTGTAAATGTTCAAGGAGGCCGGTTAAGCCTTTAAAACAGGCTTTTTGTTCTGGAATCTTGTGTCATAGTATTTTTATTTTTTTTTTTTATGAAACCAGAAGAGTTTAGTGCAGTAAACTAGTAATGTGCTGTATCTTCAAAAAGATCAAATACATGGATTCCTTCCAGTTTATCCTCTGCTTTCCAGTCACATCATCATGTATCTGTCGGTCTATCTTTAGCTCTTTTTTTTTTCTGTGTTTCCTTTCAACTATGAACCATCTTCCCTCAGCCTCTCACCGTATGTTTTCCCTCTTTATTTTGATGTCTTCCTGTAATGCACAGCATAAGCTTGGCTTCTCCATCACCGACAGCTTAAAGTTGAGTTATTCTGACGGTAGTATTCCTTTTGTGGCAGCTTCCCAGAGACTGCCGGGGCCCCATGAGGTGGTGTTCTACAGCGAGACGGAGGACAGCCCGGGGGTGATGCTGTGGAGGTACCCCGAGCCCCGCGTCCTCACCTTCGTCAGGATAACCCCCGTCCCTTTCAACACCACGGAGGACCCTGAGATCAGCACTGCCGACCTGGGGGACACCCTGCAGGTGTGTGTCTCTTGTTCACGCTTCACTCCCAACTCGTACCAAACACACTTCCAGGTCATTGATCACAAAAATACGGCGTAGTGTCTTTACCTAAGCCTGATTTTTAGTATTTAGTCACTTCTAATGGATCTTTTTAAATGAGTCCTCATCGTCCCCATGTTAAATGGCATTTCCCCAGAGCTGTTGTTACGGTAACGTTCCGCCATGTGTCACTTATCGTTGTTTATTGGGTAATTTCCTCTACCGGCCATGTTGGAGTGACTCACTGATGCAAATACACATTTCATTATCTTGACTAAAGTAAAAAATATAGATTTTACAGTTCAGGGAAAGGATTACTATGGCAGTATATTTTCTGATCAGGTGTAGACAAAAATAGTCAATTTTCTGTTTTCAGGACGACTGAATAAAATACAGAAATATTTATGTTTTTGATATTAATTTTAAGGAAATTAATTGTTGTATTAATAGGGAATTAAACAAATAATATTTAGAACAATCAATAAATTAGTCGTTAAAATAATAGGAAAAAATAAGATTATTTCTGGGATTTAAAAAAATAGTAATATTTAGGTGCAGCCCTACTTCCAAGGTGCTGTCTCTCTTCTCTTTTTATTCCTCCGTCTCTCCCATTGTTCTTAAAAACCCTTCCCAATCATAAACACACATATTGTGAATAAATAAAGCAAAACTCGGAGGAAAGCAAGGCCACTACTGTATAAAGACGGCGAAAGAGACTCCACTCATCTCTCTCTCTCTCACTGCTCCCTGCTTAACGTCACCTGCAATGAAAGAGAAATAAACTGTCTTGGAGTTGGGATGGGGGTCATTTATAATTCCCATGACATGAGTCATGAGAACTTCCATACCCTCGGTGTTATTGAATGACAGAGACCCCCGCTGACTCTCCAAACATGTACTACATGGTCAGACAGCTGTGGAAGTCATCGTGCATGCTCCGGTGTGAATAGCCAGGTGTCTCTAACCCCAGATGAGGTTATAATTTGGCAGAGCGTAGCAGCTACTGAGTCTACAGGGCCTCAGCGGGGGACAGGACAACCCACTTTTCCCCCCTATCACTCATCTTCGGCCTCTCTATCCCCCGCCTCACTTTCCAGCATATCGTCTTTGAAGGCGAGCCGAGTCCCAAGTCCCGTTGGTGCACATCCTCCTCCTTAATCGTTCTCTTTTTTTTTTTGTGCTATTTTTGGTCAAACGCCCTGACACTGTTATAAGCCACAAGTCACTCTGTGTCCTCTTATTTATTGATCATGCAATTAGGAATGGCATTTCTGGTAATACAATATATAAAGCATGTTTTCTGTCATCCTGTTCGCTACGCTTAACCCAGTCCTGTTCCTGAACTAATCCATTGTTCCTGTTCTTTTTCCTGCTCATATAAAGTTTCACAGCTTGTTTTGGTTATGTTTAGTCAGATATTATTTTAATTTCTGCCGTTGTTGAGGTTTCTATAAATTTTTTGTGGCAAAAGTCTCTTGGAAGCAGGAGCTGAGGATCAGCCCTCGAGCAACTCACATAATGCAAGGATAGCTGACAAATGTAATAAGACGATGTGATGAATTCACAGATATGGCTCCAACAGTACATTATTACAACGACCGGTAAGAACGTGATATAAAAGCTACAGATACAGAAGACCGGAAACGCCCACCATCCAGAACAGATGGGCTTTATTTCGGGAAGCGGGTCTTAAAGGGACAGGCACTAAAACGTATGAGGCAAATGTATGTTTTAGTAGTAACACGTTCCCGGAGAAACCCCATAATACAAGTATGAACCTGAAAATCAGCGTTGTTGATATGTCCCTTTTAAATGATAGACCGCCATATATTATTCATGTATGTATTTCCTTGACTATCCACTGCGTATGATATATAGTATTTGATCACATTTTATAATCTCATGTTGTTGTTTTTACCTTTGTCGTGGTGGGGAAATGTGCTCCCGTGGACACCTAGTGGAGCGAGGACTACCACAGAGGAGGTCTGGGTGTCAACAAGATGCAGTCATGGAACGTTTACAGGTAGACGACAGTGGGGGTCAGGGCGAGGGTGCCAGAAGCAAGAGGGGGTAAGAAGTGAGGAAGGGGCCCCTAGCCAGATTTGATGTCGCAGCTGGTGTGATCCCGTCACAAGCTGGTCTCTAGTTATTACTGATATTAATGACCGTAGTTTTACTACATTCCCAGCCGATTTCTTAGGACTTTTTAATGACATGTTTAAGGCTCAATCCGCAGCAGAAGTTTCCCATCTCCGCACATCCTCCCCTTTATCTCTCCGATTCTTTCCTGGACTCCCACAATCTTTTCACCTACAGCGCAGATGTTTTCTCCTCGTCCGTTTATGTCGGCCCAGGAGAGAAGAGATACTGGAAGGTGCTGCAGATGTCTGGCTTCCCAGCGAGGCCCCCCAGCTGTAAAGTCTGTAATGAGCGAAACTCCAAAGCCTCTCGCTGATTGGCCACATATTGAGTTACAGTGGGGAGTGTGGGCGGGGGGGGGGGCGAGAGGAGGAGGAGGAGGCGGCGGTGGAAGGCCGAGTTAAGGGCAGTTAATGGGAGAAGATGGACAGGAAAGAGGGGGTGGTGAGAGATGGACAGGGGCGGAGAAGAATGGAGATAGATGGTCACGGATGGAGGCGGGTGTCTCAATCTCGTCCAGCTGATTAAACGAGAGGTCGGTGAAGGCCTGACAGGAGATGCAACAAGTGTCGTTCACGTGACTCACACGTGTCCGTCGTTCACTTTCGACGGCAGTCATCGAATGTATTTCTGCATCTCCGTGGCCCGCGGACATATTGGCGGTCGACGAGCATGTGGTTTCCTCATCTCGTGCTGCGCTCCTCGTGTCATCTGGCGCAGCCCTGTCTCCTCTGACAAGTCTGTTAAAAGGAATCATGTGATGAGACTTCCATGGGCGGGTGATGAAAGGAGGAGGCGCCGAGCACCTGGCTATTACCGAAACCACTTGTGTGGGGATGTGAGATGCAGCGAAAAGCAATGAACTCATGGAGCTTAGAAAAGGGTCCAAACAGATTTGAGAGAGGAATAGGAAGCACCTTAAAGGAGGTGCTTGTAATGTGATTATAAGGCATTGGATCAGTTTACTGATATGTTACACAGTCTTACTTTCCCCGTGTTTTAATCCAAACACTCCGCACAGCATTAAGCCAGTTGGGTTTGTGGGGGTTATTTTAACAAGACCTCTTGGTCCTCAGCCAAAGTCGTTGTGACATTTCATTCTTTTCAGCCTCTGGCAGACATTAATTATTCTTTTCTTTTTCTACGAAACTTCAAAACTCTTGAACAATTTTATTTTGTATTTCTTTTCTTTTCTTTTTTAAGACCAGAAAGAAAATCCAGTGACTGAGAAAGGAAATGCAGCCATAAAAAAAAAAAAACAGTAATGGCTCAGTTTCTGTTCCAAAGGAATTTTCAATTACTTCACATCCAGGCTGTATAGGGAGGGAGGGAGGGAGGAAGAGAGAGAGAGAGAGAGAGAGAGAGAGACATCATTTCTCAGGCCTCTAAAATTACCATGTGGCCACACGGAGATGGAGGCTGATAGATTTTGAGAAATGGAAAGTGAGAGGCATGGGGAAAGAAAAAGAAACACGTAGGGAAAGAGAGAGAGCCGTGTAGCGTCGAGCTCTCTCGCCGTTCCTCTGCGCCGCTCAGTCGCTTTCACGGCCGTTTGCCGGCAGGTGGATGGCGAGGAGTGTTGCAAGGGATGGCCAAAATAAAAGTGTCTCTCCTCCACTTTTTCTCCATCTTTTCATTCCATTCCTCCTCCTCTCCCTACTTTGGTCACACACACACCCGCCCTCCTCCTTTCCTTTGCTTTTGCTCCCCGTCTCCAGCCAGCTGAATAGATGGAAGGTGGGGTTGGGAGGGGAGGGGGTTCGTTGCTCCGAGCAATGCTGCTCGCTTGTCCCCCCGGAGCAGATCATATTAACATTTTATAAAATCAAGATTTCCTGCATTTAAATAGTTGTGGTTTCCCAACTGGTTCCAGTGTATCGGAGGGGGAATTCAACCCTTCTTCCATTACTCAAAGTCAAATTGCTGCCCTGCACTGTTTTTATATACAGTAGAAGGGGAACGATGTCAGAGTGATTGGGTTTGGGAGGTGGGGGGGGGAGCAGCCGCAGGTTCCCGTCCGTAGAGGGCCCAAGTGATGATGAGGGGATAGAAGGTGACTCATTCTCACCTTCTCACCGCCGTGTGGTCCAGCCCTCTCAATCACAAGCAGGTGTCCTCACCGCTCCTTTTTTTTCCGTCTGCGGGGCTCTGAAAGCGTGAGAAACCAGGAGTAAACACAGGAGCTGAGGGTTCAGGCTGACGGCTCAGAGGAGCAGCAGCAGGAGGAGGAGGAGAGCAGGACGGTTTGGTAAAGTGGAGTTCAGCCTCAGCGTGTAGTCATTTGCCTTTTTCCCAATATGCAAATAAATGCGATCATCCCCTCGATGTTGGAGGCGGCTGCATCACACCATCTGCTCCCCTGCTGTTGCTTTTTCGTGCAGGGTACTGTGGGATAGGCTTTCATGTCCCCGGCAGGGCTCTTGCGCTGCCAACGGGGGGGCCCTGGCCGGGCTTGCGACTGATATCATAAAAGCACTGTGGCCTGAGATGAACTGGCAAACGTTGAGTCATAACCACTTCGGCAGCGGTGCCATTGTCGTTGTCATGAGAACCGCAGGTCAACCCTCCGCTCCACGTCCCTCGTCGGTGGGTGTTTCACTTCGGAGCGGACCCCAAAAAAAAGAGCAGACCAGCTCACGCACTATAAAAATAGCGTGAAGATCTCAGCGTGGGATTTTTCCACTCTGATTAGTGTTAACCTATATTAGCCCACCTGAGATAGCACAGCGGGAGTCGTTTTCAGATTTATTTTTTATTACATCTCCTGAGTAAACATTTGCTCAAGCCGACGTCAATTCAATTTGTCCACCGGCTGATAAGAGGTAGCTAGCAGTGGATTTGTTGGACACATAGGCATCAGTGGAATAACAGAAGACCTAATAGCAGTGTTGATATTGTTAATAGGAGCAATGGCAGACTGTGGGTGTCGGCGGCCGCAGCCTCAGCTGGGAGCTCGGGGAGTCTTCAGTTGCACGGACATGTTTAAACTGCAGCAGCGATCGCACCTGGGTCCATCACGGAAATTGAAATCATTTCTGTGTGTTGTGTATTTGCTTAAGTTTTGCCTGCCTTCAGTTAACCCTTCTTTTTTTTTTTTTTTCTTTTTTTTTTTTGGAGAGAGAGACTGTGATTGGTCAATCAGTCCCAGAGAAGTATGTTGTGGTTTGGCAGAAACGGGGTCCGGGTGACAGGGATGGAAATCAGATGTGTGCGTACACAATGCTGCCAACAGCCCTGGATTTGAATGCATTCGAAAATAGTTTTTGGAATATTGAAAGCACTTGAAAAGCCCTTAACTTTAGCGTTCCAGGCTTTTTGAACCACCTCCAAAGTGGAACCTTGACTCAAAACAAAATCAAGATAGCATTTAAGATAAGCCCTGGGCTGATGTTTTGTCCCGAGGCCGAGCTGCCAGTCTTCCGCTTGAGGGGAATACAGATTGCACCCCTTTCAGCCAAAGGGGAATGTCAGCTATTCGGGGTTACATGCTGTTTATCAGATAAGGTACACACACAATCAGGCAGCGGAAACCGACGCTGCCCGGACTGTATCGCGCACTCACTTACATGCGCACACCTGTGTATACACACGTGTATACAGGCGTATTGTCTTTCATACACGCAATTATACGCGGACACGTATACACAATCTGTTCGACATATACACAGGTGCGTTTTCCTCCCAGAAGCCATTGCCAGACGTCCAACTCAAACCTAGCTAAAAGTAAAATCTTATTTTGGCGGGTTTTCCTTTTTTTTCCCCCAACATCCCCCGCAACATTATTATTATTTAAAAAAAAAAAAAATCTTTTGCAAAACGGTTATCTATTTCATCTCCACTGGCCAAAGTGAACATGACACACATTCAGCCATGCAAATGTATTCCACTATGTACCAAACTATATGTGCCTCACATATTAGTTTTTCTGCATGCCGTCATGTGTATAGAATATCACAGGTGGGGGAAAAAAAAAAAACACCCTCTCTGTTCTCGCTGTTCTGGGAATCGTCCGCTGGGATTCAGTGAGTTTCCGCTCCGGTGGCTCGGTTGTGGGTGCACCACTCTTTGTCAGGTACAATTATGAGCGGTGGATTCCAGGAAAACCTGTGTGGTATTTCATCCATGATGTAAGCTCACAGTTACCTCATGCATTTGCCCCCTAAGAGTACGCCGGCCCCACCGCGCACACACACATTTTGTGTGCACAAACCTTCTCACATACCCGCACACAGACTTGTTGACAGTTCCATGGGGTTCGGTAAGCGCCCGGGGAGAATCAGTACCTCCGGTGAGCTATTTGGATTGTCACAGACACATGTGCTCGGACAAATGCCCTCACTCACCCATACACACACACACACACACACACACACACACACACACACACACACACTCTCTCTCGTCTCACCGCCTGGCATCCTTCAGGTGTGCTGCTAAAAGCTCCCTGCCACCACTGATCCATCAGAGGGAACCCGAGAACCTGCTTTTAGTTCACACAGGAGCACCAGATACATTTCTGCTGCTTCTAGCACGATGTGTGAGTACGGAGTGGAGGCCGACCGGCCGCTCACATGAGCTGGTTGTTATTCAGTGGGTGAAACGGCTCAGAAACCTGCTCATGCTAATGGCTGCCTTGTAGCATTCAGTTGGCCCGGGGTTTAGTCATGGAGCGTTGTCATGGAGATGATGTTGTCGTCTCGCTGCAGCGATGGTCTGCGGTTGTTACTTTTAGAAATTAAAGATGGGTTTGTCTGAAGTGAGTAAAATTCAAGGTGCCGACAACATAAACAAACTTTTAAATTGCTTGCTCATTCCTTCTCCAAGCCGGGGGATTCCCAGTGTCGTGGAAGGGTTAGTGAACTATCAATGCTCAATGATTAGCAGACTACTGCTTCCTCCTTTATGTGTATCTGGGGGAATCCACAGAGCTGAAGGAGGACCTGTTGTGCAATAGCAAAGCCTTACGGAGACCCTACTGCTGATGAGTAATCAGGGTCACACGGAGGAGCTTCTAATGGTCTGTTTATGTGGTCTGGAGCCACAAGTTCAAGTGATGAACAGTCTGCGCAAAGCCACCACCTTAACAAAGAACTATGTTTCAGTTGAACATTTGATGAACCAAAGGGATGTAAAGAAGCACATTCACGTTTCCTTCAAGCTCTCTTGGAGAGAAAAACAAATGTCTGTGATCATTTTTCAGTCCGTGTGCAGGAAGGAAGGGAGAACATAATTGCGAGAGGCCCTTGTGTGATTTCATCCAAGTGAATACTGTGATTTATCCATTATTGACTGGCGCGCAGAGGTGTCTCTCTCCATATGTTGCAGGAGAGGGTTTCTTTGATCCACAGGTTTTTAAGGAGGATTTGCAGGAGCAACAACACAGATGAGGCGTTACAGTATCCTCTTTGACATTGGCCATCATTCAGACTGTGTTTGCTCAGCAAATTAAGAAATGGCTAGAAAAAACCCGCAATAAACCTCCTTTAGGACTTGTCTTGTTTCTTTTAGTCCCTTCCTTTAGCCAGTCATTAGGGTCGCAAGCCCGTTTTCAATCCAGCTTTATACCTTTGTGATTCATGACGGGTCAAATCGTATAATGTCTTAAAAGAGGGACTAAGTGTCTGGGCAGGTTGTTCATTTCCCTTAAAGGTATAATATGTATTTTCTTTCTACATTGGAATGTCCACCTATGTTTTATCTTTGTGTTGGGATTGTGTACTGACATTAACCCAAATTTCAATTTCAGTTTCAATTTCAGTTTATTTTGTATAGCCCAATATCACAAATTACAAATTTGCCTCAGAGGGCTTTACAATCTGTACACATATGACATCCCCGTCCCAGGACCTCACATCGGATCAGGAAAAAGTCCCCAAAAATAACCTTTGACAGGGAAAAAAGGGAAGAAACCTTCAGGAGAGCAACAGAGGAGGATCCCTCTCCCCGGATGGACAGATGAATAGATGTCATGTGTACAGAATGAACAGCATTTACAAAGTTACATAAACACATTACATGAATATGACAATGTATGAATGGAACTCCAATCCATGAAACAGAAGGAAGTAGAGAGGAGGGGGCGGGGCATCAGCAGGGCCAAGGTGGGAAGCTGGCTCACCAGGCATCAGACACCTCCAGGTCCAATGGACCCTATGAGACGTGAAGTCACAACGAATCCGGGGAGGAAGCAGAGTTAATAAGGTGCAATGGAGAGATGTAAATTCATCCATAAGGAGAGAGAGAAGAGGAGATAGGTGCTCAGTGTATCCTAAAACATCTCCCAGCAGCCTATAAGCCTATAGCAGCATATCAAGGGGCTCGACCAGGGCAAACCTGATTCAGCCCTAACTATAAGCACTATTAAAGAGGAAAGTCTTAAGTCTATTCTTGAATGAGGTGACTGTCTGCCTCCCGGACTGAAAGTGGAAGCTGGTTCCATAAAAGAGGAGCTTGATAACTGAAGACTCTGGCTCCCATCCTACCTTTTAGGACTCTAGGAACCACAAGTAGCCCCGCATTTAGTGAGCGCAGCTCTCTAGTGGGGCAATATGGTACTACCAGCTCCTTAAGATATGATGGTGCATCACCAATCAAGGCTTTGTAGGTGAGGAGAAGAATTTTAAATGTGATTCTTGATTTTACAGGGAGCCAGTGCAGCGCAGCTAATACAGGAGTCATGTGATCTCTTTTCTTAGTTTTTGTGAGTACACGAGCTGCAGCATTCTGGATCAACTGGAGGGATTTAAGAGACTTATTAGAGCAGCCTGATAATAAGGAGTTGCAGTAATCTAGTCTGGAAGTAACTAGATTATGATTCCAAAGATCTTCAAACTGTGTGAATCTTTCATTTGAATCCAAGTAATGGTTTAATTTGGTCGCCTGTCTGTGGGGTCATATCCCCTTTACCCGTGTGTCGTCTAAGTATAAGCCACATTGTTACAACTCACTTTGTAGATCTTAGTATTTCGATATGTTTTGAATGAACCTGCGATTGTAGTCGTATGACGTCTGGGTCTCACAGCCCCCTCCACGACATTCTTTTCCCCCCCAAACAGCATGAGAAACACTCATTTTTAAAGGTGCGGTGTGTGGGGTCCTCGAGCGTGTAGGCGAACTGCTGTGACCCACACAAAAATCTGAATGTCCCTATCTATGTATGTAGACATAAACTTCTAAGGTAATGCTCCTCTCTGTTCCTTTGAAGTGAAACTGCTTTGGTCATTGTCACCTGGTCCGTTTTGTTTTGGAGAGGAGACCTCTGTGCATTAAAAAGGAAAGCTTGAATCTGAGTTGAACATCACTATTGTGATTGACAGTGGATGAATTAAGAACCTGAATGAGATACATACTTTGGGGGCCACATGTGTATATTGTTCACTGTGTCTTTTCCTTTCAGGTACCGTGCAGCCTGGAGTACTGGGACGAGCTCCAGCAGACCTTCGTCCCGTACCGGGAGTTCAGCCTCTCGGAAAGCAGCGCGTGCCAGCTGCAGCTGCCCAGCCTCAGCCTCACCGACCAGCAGAAGGAGCTGGTGGCCTCAGACCTGTGGAGGATAGTCCTCAACCACAACAACGGAGAGGGAGGAGATGAGCAGAGGTGAGGTGGGGTGGGGTGGGGGGGGACATCAAACCTGCGTTTTATTTAGCTGTTTCTCTGTGTTCGTAGGTATCTGTACACAGCACGTGTGCCGTCCAGTGATAGGGAAAGCAGAGAGAGAGAGAGAGAGAGAGAGAGAGAGAGAGAGAGAGAGAGAGAGAGAGAGAGAGAGAGAGAGAGAGACCCAGGCCGCCGAACACAAAGAGCTAGCAATGTGTCCCTCGCCCCACATCTGGCGTGCAGGAGCAGGGAGCGGGCTTGGAAGGCGTTCAGATCGGCCTAATGAGATTTCCCAGCACACCAAGTGCCTGTCAGGGCCCATCCGGATTCCTTCCTGCTTACCTTGAGTGTATCTAATCGAGGGGGAAGCTCAGGGGGGAGCGGAGAGCCCCTTTTTGGGTTGGCTCGTGAGTTCCCAAGCCAGGCCTGGTCTGGGTTGGGTCGGGCTGAACTGGGATGCGTTGGATTGGTTGGTCCAGGCCCGCCAAGCGCTCCCAACACCCCAACGGGGCTTTTACTCCCCTCTTCCCGCTACCACTGCTTCCTCTCTTAATCTCTCTCACGTCTCATCCCGTCACATCTTCCATGCTTCGCCCATCTTTCATTCCTCTCCCCATTCCTTCTTCATCTTAATTTACTCTCTTTTTTTCTCTCTCTCTCTGTGTCGCCCCCGCGCCCCCTTCCTTTTCTTTTTTTTTTTTTTTTTTTTTACTTCCTCTTGGGATTTAGGGAACTTTTTAGTGGAAGAGAATTGCCAAGCCCACATTCTGTGTGGCTGAGAGAGCTCAGAGAGGGAGGAATAAGAAAACATGTAAGAGAAGAAACAGAGAAAAAAGTACCAGCAGTACCAGATACAGTGTAAAGCAAAATATACATCTGCGTTCCATTACAATCATAGACCAAACACTACATTTCCTTTATGTTTAAATTATTTGTCTTTTTTGATCAAAACTGATTCCCCTTACTCGCCCGTTTCATCTGCCTTACTTTAGTAGAAAAAAATAACTTGGCTGCCCTGCCAACTGGAAGTAATGAAAATTGTCAACATATGATGCTTATCTTTTTTAAGGAGCACTATGCTGCACCAGCGTTTCTCTCGTCTTGAGCGTTTTACTGCTGGAGTTTTTTTATTTTTTTTATTATTATTTATTTTTTTACGGTGGATCATGGTAGCAGCAAATTACAGAGCAAATGGTCATTCACTTCAATTACCTTCCATTCCACATCATCAACCATGACATGCAATTAATGTTCAGGGGCTCTCGTGGAAACTGCGGCAGTAATAATGAACCTAAACTCCCGGGCTCGGACAGCGCCATACTGTTGTCTCTTGTCATTCCCCAGTTTGTCCGAATAATTGCAGCGTTTGACTCCACTGTAGATTTGTGGCAAAGGATGTCGCGCAATTTGTCGGGCAAGAGACAAAAGCGTTCAGCCTCAAATGAAGACTATTTTCCTTATTGGTTAGGATGTTTCTGTTAAAACTGACAAATTGAGTCGTATATATTTCTCTTTATTCATATGAATTAATGTTCACAGATTTCTTTATTTCTCTGCACCTTTTAGTATTTTGTACCACTAACTCTGTTCCTGTGTGCTGTGCCTCCTCTTCCCTATCCAGCTCGGATAGTGAGTCTGGGTCCCAGCTGCCCTGCGATCAGTTGGTGTCCCCCATCGCATTGGCGGCCTGCACCCGCGTGGACTCCTGCTTCGCCCCCTGGTTTGTCCCCTCCCTGGGCGTGTCCCTTCAACTTGCGCAGCTGGACATTCACCTCTGTCACCATCTGGAACAGCTGGGCACAGGTAGGAGACACGCAGCTCTTCTGAGTTTGAAGATAAAGATGAGTTGGCTCCACCGAATGGTTGGAAGCTTCGCTCATGACGTGTTCGGATTCTAAAACAACATTTGAATGCCAACCAGCTTTTTTTTAATGTATGCGTGTCTATTAATTCTGTTTAAACCCGGCATTTTTGCACAGTATACAGATAAAGACTATAGGCTACACTAATTATTCGTAGACTTTTGGTCGGGCAGGTTCAGATAAGCTTACTAGGAAATATCTCAGGTTCGTGTGCATGAGCAGCATTCTCTTCCTCTCTCACTTTTAAACACACACACACAGCTCAGTCCGCACCTAAATAACCTTTATTTATGTTGACGAGTTATATTTATTACAGAAAGTTGATTTAATACAAAAAAAGACAAAGCCATTTAATCCATTAAGTCACTTTATTGTAGTTCAGGATTTTGTTGGAGGATTTAAAAAAAAATTACAAATGAGTAATAAAGTTATCAAATATGACAACAGGCATCATTCGAATACCTCAATCTATTCTTTGAATGTAAAAACAAACACATTCGGTACAGCCTTAAAGATAATCACATTTACATCAAAAGTTATGGATTGGATATTTTGAAAGTTGTGCCATGTTTTGATCAGTCCGGTCTCTTCATGCGGATGCTGTGTCTCACTGTGCTCTCAGTTCCACCGCGACAGCTTCGTCCTTTCCTGCCAGACAGGAAGTTGCCTCAGGAGCAGGAGTTCATGGTGAGTGGCGCTCGGGAGCCGCGGGTCTTCCTGCGCCAGTGGAGCAGCGGGCCACGTCAGTGTCAGGAGTTCAACTTCTCCACCCAGCTGGACTGCAAGCTGCTGGAGTATCGGAACCTGACACACTTCCAGCTCCTCCAGCCTTGTGTACTGCAGGTAGAGCTTGGCTAGTTAATGCTAGTTTGTCTGATCTGCCTGGATGTTTCTGATTTAAAGCCCTGGTCAGGGAATGTGAAAATGGGTTCATTTAGATTAAAGAAGAAATGTATGTGTGTTTCAGGGCCAAGCTGCAGCCACATGCTTCCCCCAGAACACCACACTGGATGTGAATGTTTTTGTGGACCCGGTGTTCCTTAATATCAGCCAGTATGCCATCCACACCGTGGATACTGCCCTGCACAGCTGGCAACAGGTAACAGAGAGATACCTTTATGTACCCTAAATATTCAAACCATAGAACACAATAAGGTATGGGCTCCATGAACTGACAAGCAAAAACCAGGTCAATTGCTTTTTTTAATCCACCCTCTCATATCAGAAGCACAAATAGTTGATTTCTTACATGAGAATGTACAAAGGCAATTTCTTGCAACCTTTCACAGCTGCCTGGTAGTGTTGTAAGACAAGACCACCTATTGTACACAGATACCATGTCGTGGCCCAGACCAGAGTGTCTCGAGACTGAGACGAAACCAGACCTTTGAGAGGTTGAGACCAAGACTTAAGGCAGGGCAAGACCAGGACCAGTGCGAGTACTGAATTGCATGACACTTACAATAACATGTGAAACAACAAACAATAGGCACTCCTTAAATTGATCTCAAAGTTCCACATTTCCATTAAAAACACCCAGAGAAAACAGCTGAAGATTACTTTTTCATTCACCATATATTATGCTGTAAGTGTGTATGTACAAGTGCACCATGATCATTTTCTTGATATATAATAATCGAAAATAATTTTATGTTTGGGAACTTTCCTTCGTTTTTTGTAATAAATCCCAGTAAATCCAATAGGTCCAGGAGGTTGTGGTCTTGAAATAAAACCCAGAGATCTCTTTGGCTGAGACGAGACTAAACTCTTCAAACTTATCTTGAGGCCGGTCTTTGGTCTCAAGTACTACAACACTGTGTGGTGACATGCAATTGAAGTGACTAAAGTAATCAGTGCAATGGTGACTTTGGGAGAAAAGTACTGGAGGATAGATGGTCCTGTACTTGTATAGATCTTTTCTAGTCTTCTGACCACTGAAAGCTCTTTAACACTACATGACATCATTCACCCATTCACACACGGATGAGAGTGGCTAAGACTCCACCTGCGCATCAGCAGTAACTAAAATTGACATACATTCACACACAGCTACGGGAGCAATTTGGAGTCAAGTGTCTTGCCCAAGGACACATCGACATGGGCTAGCGATGCCGGGGATCGAACCGCCGATCCTCTGATTGACGGATGACCCTGCTCACCACTGAGCCACAGTCACCCCACTTGTTCACTTGTACGTTTAAATAGTGTGATACATTCACACACTGAGGTAACAGGCACGTATTGCTACCACTTGCAAACAGCTGTTATATTTGCATCCAGGGTCCAGTAAATCCAATGCGTAGTAAATATATGTATCTTTAGAGAATATACAGAAAGAATGTCTTTTGTCCCAGATGGAGTATCGGCTAAACAAACTCGCAACAAAGTGAATTTGATGAGAATGGTTTTGGGGTCGTATGCCAGCGGTGATAAATATTGCCTTTCACTCTAAGAGGCTACAGTGAGTCCGTTCCCGAGCTTCTAGTCCTTTGGTCCTCGTCATCTCTCAGTTCCCAGCTCTCAGCACTGCCTCTGGTAGCCAGGATATATTTGTGTGTGAAGTGATGCCCATGAAAACACGGTAAAACTTGAGTGCTGACACCTGCCAAGACTTCATCTGGCCCTAGTCCTCCACCCATTTGTCTACTTGCTCACACAAACGCACACCCTGGCCTCTCTGGCTTTGTATGCCCTATCATGGCTCAGCTCGGCTCAGCTGTGGCTCTGCTGACTCATATGCTGGCCCCTGGAGACGTTGAAGTACTCTCAGGGTTTTGCATGCATGCAGACTCCCACTGCCAGGTGAGAGACATAATAACTGGTGTTTTTCTAAGAGCAGCTGTGTTCTTTTACCTGTGGAAAATAAAATGAAACAAGCTGTATAGGAAATCTACTATAAAATGATTGTTCTGGCTCACAGTTTAATACCTTTGTTTTCACATTGGTGGCATCGTTGACTCATCGAACAGCTTGTACCGGCCGGGTTTGATAATCAGCATAATTGACCCTTGGCTTCATCATTGCATCATGTAGGGCATGCTAGCGAATGTTCCCTATTTCTGCTGGTTAATTCAGCCATAAATAAGACTTTGGAAGCGCTGGTGGTGTTGTAATGAATGGTCATATTGCAGCTTTACTGGAGTGTTTTGGACATGCTGGTATCCATGGTGGGCTTTACACAACAAGCCAAGCATGATTAGCTGGGATATTAGTTGGTTGTGTGCTTTTTGCCAGGGCTTTTTACTGATACTGATTGGGTGATACGTTTGGCTTTTTTGAACGCCATCTTTGCCCAGTATCTGAAAACCCAAAATAGAGTTTAACAATACTCACGCATACAAACGCAAACAGAATACCTTCCTCCACAAACACAAGCCCCCTGAAGGCTGCGTTTTACATGTCCACCGGTATACGGGATTGAGTCATAAAATGATTAAGACTGCTGTATTGTCTTGATTGGTCTAAACAGCAGCAGCCTTGTAACTTGTACAGAGCCTTTTAACTAGCTCCAGCCTTTACCACTTTACTGCACACAAGGGGAAAAAACACACCATAATTATAAGGCAAATGTGCTGCATGTGGGTTTAGTAGTTCTGGAGTAAAGGGGTAGCAAGGGGTCAAGTACAAAAGGCTGATTTCTTTTTTTTAAAGAAAAAACCTTTGTTCACCTCAGAGAAAGTTAGATCATTAAATATTGTTTCCCTTTTTGGTGTTTTCTCTGAAACACGATCCTGCACATGGTAGAAAAACTTGTATGGGTACGATTAAGCCCAAATCCGTCTGGTGGTGAGGGTGGTTGTAAAGGACCGCTCCTCTGATGGAGGCTTGTATTCCTGACACACTCATGCGTACACATTGTCCATGCATAGAAAAAAACTTGATCCTAATTGAAGACGTAATCAGAAGCAGTTGGAAATGTTCATTGGCCCTGTACTTCCGCAACAGAAGGATGTATCCCAACGTGTGTAATTGTTTCAGTGATTTTCATGTTTCCTGGTGTCAAGGCTGGCAGCCAGGCCTGTTGTGATGTGGCACATAGGGTCAGCATTGAACCGTGGAGAAGATTCCTCAACTACCACACAATCGAAACCTCACAAGCCAGACATAGTCATACCAGAGCACCGCAACCTGAACAGCTGGAGCACTTCCAGATGCAGAGCAATAAATAGATATAAAAGAGTCTGCTTGGTATATGGTTGCAATTTATTATTGTATAGCCATGATAAGCTATGATATACAGTTGTAGTCATGGTAACATGGACTTCTCTTGTGCCCATGATAACGTCCCCAAGGTTTTTCTGGCAGTCATAAGTACACATGCCAAATGTCTTGTCATTTCTATTGACATAAATGTATAATCCATCTATTATGTTACTCATAATGCTCCCAAGCCGACAGGCCCTCCTCTTCCTCTCCTGTATCGCCTTCCTTGAGCTCCAACTGCCAATCAAGTCCTCGTAGATCAGCTCAAAACTAAGGTTGGAAGTTCCAGCGGATTGTCCACTAAGAACAGTGTCGGAGGTTTGATCCCTGGGCTCAATTGTCCAAGAACAAGACTCCAAACCCCAAGTGGCTCCCAACGGTCAGGCCAGTGCCATCGTTGTGCGAGTTTGTGAAGAAGTTAAAAAGAGGCCAATTGTTAAGCGCTGTGTCCATTGAGGGAGAAAGGCTCAACATAAGTGCAGTCAATTCACCATTTACCATTCAAATTAAGCTTGAATGATGTTGTCTAAAGAAGAGCACAGTAAAACTCAATCATGGAACCCTTCATCTATTGCTCAGACGACGGATGGGGTCAAGAAGCTCTATTTATGGGGTTCCGGTTTAGCCAACTTCACTTCTCCGTGCGCTGCTCGTTGTTTACATTCCGATTAGCAACTTGAGATGCAAGACTCGAGTTGCTGTTGAGAGCGCGTTGTTTCATCATTAGCCAATTTACGAGCTAATTTTAAACCAATGAAAAGTCAAGTCATCGTCAGACCAATGGGTTCCCATTTCGTCCAACTGCATTGAACAAAATTCCGCTCAAACTAGATTGGTTATACTACTCTGACTACAAACGGAAAACCAGAATGCTTCCAATACCAAAAGTTCTCCTTCATTTGCCTCTTCTCCTAGCTTGATAGCCCCATATGGCCCCAACCTCAGCCCCCCACCACTCTAACCTCAGGCCTCTATTTTCAATTCTCGGTCCCTAGCCCCACTTTCAATCTTTGCCCCCCCCCCCCCCCCCCCCCCCCCCCCTTAACCCAAGGGAAGTGGCTTTGGTGGAAAGCCACACAAAAGCCCAGTAGTATTTACACACTGCTTTCTCACAGAACGTTCACAGGCTGCTTACATGTGCAATTGAGACAACAGGAATGTTCCTCCTGTCCTTTGCATCCGGAAAGAAAGTGAAAGAGAGATCAGGTTCTTGTTTGTGGCAGATGTGTGGGCGAGGGTCATCGACAGCAGAACATATAGGTGATTGTAGATCTGAATATTGTTTCATTATGTCCCTTTTTACAGGTTTCACTATCTCCCCCAATGGCGTCTTGTTTCATGAGTATTTCTTTTGCCTGGGTGTCATTGTTTACAATCTGTTTTCCAGACATTTTACTGTACCTTGTCATTTAATATATGTGCCACTATGCCATGCAGATCTGGGCTCGACTCTGTGAAACAGTATCCGGGTGGATTAGTGAAATGGATCCTTTGAGTCCCAGTAGGACCGGCGTCTGGAGAAGAAGCTGCCATCTCGAACTCTTTAACAAGGAAGACGTGTTGACTGTTTAAATATCTTTGTCTTAATATTTGTTCACTTAAAGTCCCTGGATAGACGCAGAGTGATCATGATTACGGCAGGGAGCTTTTCTGACATGCGTATCGCGTTGCCTCGTGAATCGAAGCGGAAAGGCGATACCATCAAAGAGCGGGCTTAGCGATGGCATCTTAGGGATGGCAGCAGGAAGTTTGTAAATCGCAGGGTCCGTTTCAAATGGGAGCACAGATAGTGTTCCGCTATAAAACTGGAAATGGATTTGAACCCACCGTCGCAGCTGTCCCGTCTATATTTTGCTCTCTCTACCCCGCTCTCCCTCTCATCTATCATCAAGTGTTCTTTTTTTAATGGTGTAAACTTTCCCATCCGTTGTCAATCTCATCAACAAGCCGAGGACCCTGAGCGTGCTTGGCAGTCAAACCCTGAGATTTTACTGCCAGCCTCTCTTAACCATCAACCCCCTACCCTTAAAAAGTACATCCCTCCTTGTTAGGATAGCGTAGTAGTGTTTGAGAAGCTGTCTGAGCCACAGTCATGTTGTCGACAGTCAGGGAGAGATTCCATCAGAGCCTGAGAGCCTCTGGGAGGAGCTCAAGTAAAACCCACGCACTCGCCATCCAACTCGCATGCAAACTTTGTGCCGTTTAGAAATTTGTGTCCTTGAAATCCTGTCCCAGGAGACTCGACGCGTTCATCTCTCCCGGTTGATTTTCAAAAGCAGGCCAGTGAGCTCTTCGCCCTCGCATGCGAGGTGACGTCCGAGCGGACGGCGTTCCCTGTGCGACTTTGCATGGCTCCAGTCTTCCGTGAGGCTTTATCGCTGACCCCATTGCTGCAGTTGGGGCCTCACTCCCACCGTACTGTTTTTCTCCCCAGCAAACAACAATATAACAATATAAGTGTCCCACTTGGCTCCGAGCATTGAGAAAATGCACAAACGAACCAAGCTGCATTTTTAAATGAGTTGACATCTCATACCTTCTTTATCTCACGGCCAAAATGTAGCTTCTCAAGAAAGAGGCCTCCTGGAGGTTTTATGTGGGACCAGCGGTGGATTTACCCCCTGTTGAGTTTAAAGCTGCTTCAGCCTGGATAGCTGTCAGACTGCCATGTGTTTCACCCCTGTTCCCACAGGTGATATTAGTCATCTCTTGTTCCTACTGACTGACAGCTGCACTACCGAGATCTGCATCTTTACGATTGAGGATACATACATTGACACCTGTAAATGTGCTTATTCACACACACACACACACACACACACACTACGCACACACACACACACACACACACACACACACTACGCACACACTGTGCATTGTAAACTCACGATACACATGCACACCTGGAAGAATTTTCTTTTATTCTCCTACTCTTCATTCATCCATCTATTAAACACCCTAACACCCCTCCCCCTCTACCCCTCTCTCTGTTTTCTCTCTCAGAGTGGGAAACCGGAGGCAGAGGAGCTGGTCTTCAGCCACTACGTGATCTGTAACGACACCCACGAGACGCTGCGCTTTGGCCAGGTAGACACGGATGAAAATGTGCTGCTGGCCAGCCTCCACAGCCACCAGTACAGCTGGAGGTCCCACAAGTCCCCTCAGGTAGCACAAACAGACACATACACACACAAACACACACACACACGTACACACAAACATACTAGAGACCATAAACTCATGTTTACATTGTTTACTGAGGGAATTAATCAAGAGAGAAGTAGAGTCATTTTCTCATAGACTTCTATACAACCAGAGGAGTCGCCCCCTGGTGGTCAGTAGAGAGAATGCAGCTTTAACACATGAAGCATGGACTTCTATACAACCAGAGGATTTTTTCAGCAGTTCTTAGTGAGACTGACTAAGGATTCCACTAAGAACCCATTTCATCCAAAGAACCCTTTTTAGAAGAACGAGTTTTTCAAAGATTGTTGAAATCATGGGTGTTAAAATATCCTTCCAGCCAACACCCTCCAAAAACTGTGAAAGTGAACCATAATTGTGGATTGCGCTGCACCACATCAGCACCACCCCTTTAGGAGCCTCATGGGAACCCTGGGTGTATTCAAGATGAAACCCTTGGAATATAAACCCTGGGGAGGGTTCTTGCTCACACTCTTAGAAATTGGAGGAGAAAAAAACACTCAAGGGAATGGGTGGCATCATAACACCCAAGAGGGGTTCTCTTAGGGGGTAGAACCTTTTGCAGACTGTCTTCGGTATAATTATATGTAGAACTTCGTGGAACCGTTATATAAGGTTCTACGAGGAACAAAAAAAGGTTCTCCTGCAGGAACGAAGAACCCTCTATAGCTTTAGCTAGCACCTGCTAGTACAAGCAGTACCCACAGAAACATAATGCACACATGGTACCTACATACATACACACTCACTCTGGAACATGCAATGTGTGTACCTGGATACACATGTACTACATGTGTGTGCACACAAACACGCACACGTCCGGTAAACATATAAAGAAATCCATATTCATTGACATGAGCATACACACTCTGCCCACAGGCTCACAGAGGTTTACACACACACAACCACACACGCACACACACACACACACCGTCGTCAGCGTGCCGCCACTATCTGTGTGTTTCTGTCAGCGCTCTCAGACAGTGCCCTGACAGCATTGTTAAAGAAGATTGATTATATTTAACCCTTTGTGGTTTTGAGGTTGAGCGGAGGGTGGGCTGGCGATCTGTGGCATATGTGTGTGTGTGTGTGAGTTTGGTACACACATGTTTCAGGACCCCCCATGTGTTTCACGGCGAGTGTGAGAAAGTGGAGCTTGAGAAAAGACATGGCCATAATTGCTCGCAGTAAGTCAAGTAAGTCAAGTTGTATTAATCATCAAGCATGGTTAATCTGTGCTCTTACCTCACTCCTTACACACACACACACACACACACACACACACACTTGGAGAGTGGCAATCTGGCATATCAGCACAGCGAATACCACATCTCCTTTTTAGCAGTGAGTCAAAATGACCTCTGTATTTTTTTAGGGGTGTTTTGGAAGAAAGATTGTCCGAACGGGCCAAATGTCATCATCGATGAAGAATGCGATTCCAAGATGGTGCTGTCATGTATTATTCTATCATGTGTTTGTGGTATATCAAATATGTGTTCTCGAGATGAACATGATTTGTGAAACTAGATAAATATGAAATAGTGCAACTTTGCCAAAAAAACACCCTCACTCTCTCTTTCTAACTTATTGAGCTTGATGATAAAATGCTTGCCAATGTGTCCGCCTCAGAAAACTGTAGCACAAGCTCCTAATTACAGTTTGGGGTTATGATAATAGTGGCACTGATAAGAGAAAGGGTTGTATTTCTTAAACGGTCCTGCAAGTGTGTTTTTGTAGCTCTTGCAAATGAGTTTGGAGACGGAGTCCTAAGTGGCTGTGCTGTTTTGCTTGAGTCCCATGATGCTTTGGAGTGTCCAGAACAACGGTGATCATCACGAGCCATCGTTCCCCAGTCCTCCCTGTGAGCCTCTTTCTATCCGTGAGCCTGCTCTCCACTTCAACCCCAAGACCTTGCTCTTAACCCTTAACACTTCCACGCTGCTGTTATTATACACACATTTTACGGACTTTAAACCTATTATCTCCTACCACCCAAAGCCCCCCTCACCTCTCTCATCTCTTGAGATGGAGTCTCCATTTTCATATTTTCCCCATTTCTCTTTCATCGAACTTTGGAAAAACCATGTTCCACAACAAGCTCCCAGTGCATCCAAACAGTGTAATGCTGTGACGCCTTCCAAGTGCACCAGTAAACACTTTTCAGCCTGGGACCCACAGCGCAATTAGCTCACTCCCACTGGGGATATGCTAATGCCGTGCGTAGTATTCTGTGTCTTTTCTAGCCAGCTTCTAGCTAGCTGTAGGGGACCCACCGTGGCTCAGGCCAAAACCCATTTCAGGCCACACACACACACACACACATATTACCCCGACGACGACGCTTGGTCCAATTCCTGATGCTTCACCTCGCATCAGCGAGATGAGATCAGTAGACCTGGAGAGTCTCCGTCCGCCATACTGTTTTGGGGGTCTCCAACACAATGTCCTTGACCCTTTCTCAGGACAGTCTTGTGTTCCTGGTGTTTACGGCCACGCTGGCTGAGCTCAGAAGCCCTTATCTGGCTTGTCCCTCCACTGGCCTTCGCCTGACTTTGTCCTTACTATGTCTCGATCAGTGCTGTCCTCTCATTTGGTATCATGGCCTCGGATTACCCCAAAACCTCGTTGTTATTTAGCCATTCCAGTCCCTTCTCTTTTTGAATTAAAACGGTTCTCTTTGTGTAACTTTTTACTTTCCATACATCATCCGTGGTCACATTGCTTCATTATTAGACATGGTTGGACTCTGTCAACTCTTTTGACATGAGGTCATGACTCCCTCTTTCCTTTGGTTTGCCTTTCTAGCTCTTTAAACCACCAAACTGCCATTAGTACCATCACTCAGTCCAGGGTTCATCTATCTCTACCTCCCAACCTTGTCCCCCCCCCGCCCCTCATGTGTCACCTGGGAAAACTGGGGCCTGTCAAGAAGGCAGACCATCAGCCTGTCCTCATGGCTGTGGTATGATGTGTGTGTCCCAGCTGACCTGTCCCCCAGGCGCACTCTCACTATCAGGAGAGAAAAGAGGAAGACGGAAGAGAACAAAGGTAGAGAACATTTTTTTTTAAAAAGGAGGGATGCTGTTCAGGTCTGTTTGAGAAAACGGGAGGACATGGGAAAAAAGGAAGCGAGGGCAAAGGATGAGCCGTGCTCTCGACACACAGATTGTGCCGAGAGAACTCCTCTGCGGCAACGCGGCCAAAAATGTGTCCGCTCGCTATCTCGCTCCCTCTCCCGCCTTCCCCCATTTCTCTCTGTTTATGATGCACAAGCAACGCATCAAGGAAGTGGAGATGAGCAGGCTCGCCAACTATGCATTATCATCACACATCAAATCCTTTAATCCTATCTTCTGTTATCACCGGTCCAAAGACAGGGTCCAAAAGACTCTGGAGAGAGAGCGCTCCCTAAATGAACAGGCCTGCTGTTGTTACAGCTTGGACTAAAACAGGGAGGCGGATTTATAACCCTGCAATCTCCCGTGTGTCTGTGATCCCGCGCGGTCCAACCGGCGCACACTTCCCACGATGTTGACATACCTCCGAATATCTGTCACTTCTCTCAGAAGAGCACCCCGAGCCCGAGCCGAGTGCGAAACGCAAACCGTGGCTCGGGTCCAGTGCTCCTCTGTTCCCCCCCCATCCCCCCCCATGCTCCCTGCCTCCGCTGTCAGTCACAACCGTAAGATGCATTAAAAGGGTCACGGCCTCTCAGTCTAAGTTCTCTCTTTTAGGCTCGGCATGCCTTCACATCCCGGCATTCGCCAGCCAAGGTGTAGAAGTTTATAAACAACGCACAATTTCCCCTATTTCTTTCATATTTTCTACTTTACTTTTTATATAATATTTAAGAGAGATACAGATGGATTGACACGTTTATTGTAAAAGGGCAGGATGACGACACACACATTGACTATAATTAAGCACAGTTTATATACCTCACACAAACACACTGGCTGTCCCCACCCTGCTGTTTTCGGGCTCTGGCGTGTGGTGTGATGGTGCGGAGGGTTGGAATATCTGGCTGCTACCGGATGCAGCCTAGCTGATGGAAATCCCTATGGTTACCACGGTTAGCAGGGAGAAGGGGGCGTAAAAAGACCCCCGAGATTTGGGAAGGACTTTTTAGGTGCCTCAAAAGGAATATTCACCATTTAAATGAATTTACTCCAGGGGCATGCTTCTACGGAAGAGTTCTCTTTTCTGGACCCGCGCATGTCGGCGCTCAATGTGTGTGATGTTGATCCATGCGTCAGTGTTGTGTCGGTATGCGTGTGTGCGTGGTTCCCCCGAGGTAAATGTGCTGGAGATAGCAGCACAGGGCGCGTGTCTGCATCCTCGTGTCGCTGTTCATGGGCGAGGAGCACAGAGGAGTGTGTTGTGTACGGTTTCCTGTCGCTCACTCGCCGTGGGACCTCCGTCAATCTGATCCAGAGTCTTGTTTTTAAGCCCTCATAATTCTAAATTCTGAATGCATCCACCAGTTCTTCTTTCCTGACCCATTGTTTAAGAAACACTGCCCTCAAGTGAAGTGGCTCAGTTGTGCTGTTGGGGCTTTTGGTCTGCAGTAAAGATATCAGGTTAACCCACACATTGACTGTTTGGAGAGTGGGAGAAGCTGACGAAAGGGACTGATGTCCTTATTGATCCCTTGAGAAAAGCTGCACTTTCCTGTTGATTATCACCAGAGGCCGGGCTAGCTCCAGAAGGAAGCCTGACCTGTTGAAACTGACATGTTCTTGTAAGCATTACCTCAGAGGCAATGGGAAGAAAAGTAAGAGGTGAACACTTCATCATCAGGCAAAGGTTAATTAGTCAGTTAAATGCACATTATTAATAAAGTCAAGCTAAATCAGTCCTTACAGAGAGAGGATCATTATCATCTGTTCGTTCCAATCCCCACGCTACCCGAATAGTATAACAGAGAAGATGTAGTCTGTCCCAGTACGTAGCATGTCGAATGCAGTGTTCCAAAATTCATGCATGTCCTCCTGCATCCGGTCTGATTTTGCAGCATGCAAGCCACCATGCTTTTCGGAGTATTATGACCCACAATCACAGTGGACAGTGGATATATGAGCAACAGGGTCAAAGTTCAAGGTGCACGGTTATGACGTAGTACATCTCAATTGAATGCATACTGCATGCAGCAGTACGTAGTAAAAGTATCTGATAAAGAATGCAGTGCATGTCTTCCTGGGCAGGATAACTGCAGCTGTGCACGATTCACATTCCTGGTCCCGGTTCCATGGGGAATGTTCACGGTGAGTGAGGAGGACTTGGCTTTCTTAATTGCGCGGCTCAAATAATACGATATAAATGAGAGGGAAGAAGAAATATGTCAAAAGGAACCCTATATCAAATGAACAGTTAGACAGGCTGATGGATTAGTGAAACCAGCATCCAGGAACGGATGAATAAATAAACAAATCTAGCCCAGATCCAGAGTGGTGCGTGTACATTGTTAAACTGCAACTCCATAATTTGATTATCAGATCTCCAGACTGTCTTTGACGAGAGAAGTATTCAGATGTGTGTTTAGAGAGCAACGTAGACCCATTATTGTCTTTTGGGGGGGGGGGGGGGGGGGTCAGGGGCTCTTCAGGGGGAGATAGCAGGTCAAATGGTAGACATCCTCTGAAAGCTGGGAGCCTGAAAATGAACATGACAAGCTCAGTGGAGTGTGTTGAGTTATATCTAGTCAGAAATCAAATATATTGTGGCATCAATTTATAAGTTGATACTATTTGTTAATCTGGTTTGGTGCTAAATTTGACACATTTTGACCTCTTTAGAATTGCTAATGGTTAAAACAAATTATATCAACAACATATCACATTTAATAAGACCCCAAGACCTTAATGAACACCATAGAAAAAAAAAACTCCTTGCAGGCATTGAGTATAAATACCTTTTGACATTTCTGCAAGAATTGCATTTTTCGGCAATTGTATGGAGAGTGCTTCTGTTCTGGAAACTGCTATGTCAGTCAATAAACTAGGAAAGTCATATACATATATATGAAGACTGACATCATCACACATTACTATAATGGGGCTCTTTGGATCCATACGAGTCTCAGCTTTTCAGTCATACACTGTTTATACAATTCCAATGGCTTTTGCCCAAAACTGCATGTGATCATCATAACGTGGGTGTGTCTGTAAAGAGGGGACTCGTTGGTACCCATGACACCCTTTTTTCCCTTCGCATGAACAACGTAACAGACATTCAATAAATATGACAGAAAGGATTCATATAATGAGTAGTAAGCAGAATCATGATGGAAAAATTACAAATACTAATAACAAAACAAAAACAATAATGGTATCAGTAATAGTAATGTAAATATAATAAAAATAGCAATGATAGTAGCAGTGTGTGTAGCAGGGCCACAGCAGGAGGCAGGACCAGGGTCCAGATTAAACCACGGTCCATGTAAACCTGTGAGGCGAGAAAGCACAGAGACTTAAGAAGTAGAAGTTAGTAATTTGCATTAATGAGACATACAGAAGGAGATTGAGAAGAGGAGAGAGGAGCTCCGGCAGTCTGGGCCTATAGCAGCATATCTAGGGCTGGTCCGAGCAATGCTAGCTCCAAAAGTTGCTCAATCTAGCAAGAAAGTTGCCAAGTCGGCCACACTGACAGCTTGTCCCTTCAGGGCTTCAAAGCCACCGCCCCAAAATCACCGTGAGCCCTCTGAGGATGTACCTGTTTCTTAATGGCCATATAGAATCCTAACACTGAGAGGCCAAAGGTCACAAGATGATTACATGTGTTTGTCTTTAGCTTTGAGGGTTGTTGTGCCACATCCATATCGTCCCACTGGACATATTCGCCAAAGGGCTCGATGCTCAAGCACAAATGCTAAAGTTTTTCTTTTTGAGAGGTTGGCGATAGCCTTTTTGTGATGAGTGATTAATAGGACACGTCTCGAGACGTTCTGAACCTCATTTGTTGTCTCATATCGCAAAGACAGAGCAGAAGTTTCAACAGCATAATGTTGCCAGTACATTTTTTAAAACAATAACTCCTGAATAATCTGGGGACCCATTCTCATCTTTCTGCAACCCACCATTTAGTCCTCATCCAACCATTGTCAAACAATGTGCGCCATCCCCCCAGCTTTCCACCACAGCTGCCACAGCCAAGCTTTTCATGAGAAACGCAGGACAGTCATTCTTCACCTTTCACCGCCTCGCTTTTTATTCTTTTCTTTTTTCTCCGCACAGTTCTTTCGCGCTCATCCTTCCGAACTCGGCCCAGCGTTAAGAAGTCTTTGTTTTCTCACTCTCACTGACACGCTGTGATTTTGTTTTGATTCGGAGTTGTATATCTGATGAGCAATCGGTCTGTCATGACTCTTGAGTGTGTATATATATCTGAGTAATTCCTCTCCCTGTGTAGTTTGTCCCAGAGGAAGCTCTGCCTCTGAAATGAGGAGATTAATTTAATTATCATGTTGATGAGAGCTGAGCAGCTAGAATCTCATATTTATTTTTCTATGTAAATCTTTTTAAACATGTCAATGTGTTAGCAGTTTAAAAAAAAAATGTTTTCATCCTCTCCGTCAAATCCTTGGCCTTGAAAGTACAACAAAGAGCCTTAAACCGCGAGATGCGGCCCCATTGGGCAGCAGAACTGTTTCTGGTCGGCCTCCACATGACAAAAAGTGTTGGTATGTTTTAATGACCCTGGACCACGTTATGAAAGCAGACGTATTCGATGCATTCAAGTTCACTGACCCGTGTTGGGCTATGATGTCAGTGACAGAATGCAGCCCTTTAAATGTAGCCGATGTCCTTTGTTTTGAAAAGCTCTTCCTTACTTTGTCTGTAGTAAATTAGAAATTATAGCAAGAAATCAGATCAGATTTCACATCAGAGTTTAGCATCTTCTTCATTCGGCTGTTGGGGGTCGCCCCACACCCGATCATCTATTTCCATCTCGTTGGCAACCCGGGTCTCGACCGAACAGTATGAATTTTCCCTTTTCTGATGATATTTTTTACTTAGCTTTTACTGTAGCGGGGGGGAGGGGGGGAGGGGTACTTATTTTGGTGGCGGTTGATACCATAGCACCTGGAGGATACACACTGGGAGAACACGGCCTTCTCCACACCGAAAAGGTGTGTTTACGAACAGCAGCTGTCAGTGCTACGGAGTATACCCTTAACCAGCTGGAAGGATCCGGTGAAGAACCGGTGAAGAACCGGTGAAGAACCGGTGCCAATGGTGCTGCCCTGGGTTCAGCACCACGGACAGCACCGTAGTGCTGTGTGTCCAGCAGCACTGGGCTGTATGGGGATCCTGGTGTTGTGGCCACAGTGGCACCCAGAAGCATCTCGCCATCGACTGTACATCCACCACTAAGGATATTTTTCTTAGCATTGCACATGAATAAATAAAAAATACAGACAGTCCGAGTCGGTGAAAGACACTGGTGCACATGTGTTTCTGGCACCCGAGCTGGAAGCACGAGGAACCTGGTACTGGGCCTCCGTTTCATTACACAATCTACCACTCTGGTCAGTGGGTAGCTGTATAGGATTAACCCACACTGCATTTCTTCTTTAGTGGGAGAGCTTGTGGTTTTCATCGCATCCCCCTCTCAGAGGAAACATCCATTGCATTGTCGTTGTCTGAGTTGCACTGCAGTCAGCCTGCAGTTGCTGATAGCTCAGAGCATGCTAGTTGCGGTCAAGGCATTGGATGACTACAGTTTCCCGTTGTATAGTCGGTCTGTGATCAAGAACATGCCACCTTTTGTTCACTTGTGTGGGGAAAGGCAATCCTTTCCGGCGATGTGGTCGTCTTCTTGGCGTGGTCGGCTGGTCGTGGGCTTTGCAGACTTTTGTTGCTTTGAGAAATGGTCATTGATTTGACTTGAAAAGTAAAGTGGTGGTGCAAATTCAAACAAGAGAACCCATTTAAAAAAACAATTCTAGAAACTGGAGGACATAACGTAGAGCAAAATGACTGAATGGAGAAGCAGTTCCCTGTAAGACATCTTACCCTTGATCGGGTTGCACTATAATTTCTCCCAATGGCTTCTGCTGATTAGCATTGTCTGGAAATCTGCAAAAACGAAGGGAAAAAAAGATTCAAAATTCCCCCTTTTGTAACCCTTTCGTAATGATCAACATTTTGATCAGTAACAGATTATTATTTTTTTCTGATCATTTAATTAAATAGCGCCCTTACTAGTTACTCCCAACACTGTTTGCACAGTATATTTGTTTATTTGTGTTTGTCTGAATAAATGTGGTCATGTAAAGTATGTGTTAGCCCTCAGGTGGACTGATGCTTCCCTGCTGTTTGTCCAGTGTTGGGCTGAGATAGGGTACGATGACATGACTAGGAATAAACCAGCAGAAAGGATGGATGTTTGGGTGGATGTTAGTCTCAAACACCCCGTGAGCGAAACACCATGTATGCCTCTGTGTGCTCTGTATATGTACTATATATAATAGTCCCCCTCTGTCAAAGTTCTACAGAAGCCCAGTGCAAGCCTTTGTTTTTCTGTGTTCTTTCCACCGAGACAAGGTCCCCGACTACTGACTCTTTCACCCCCCAGCATGCGGTTCACAAACCTCCCTCCTCTCAGACAGTGCTCCTTTTGTCGCGGCCTTCATTTGGCGTGAACACTTGCCGCGTCTGCTTCTCCCGGAGCCCTCGAGGCGCTGGATGTCTGAGATGCCTGGGTAGAAAGAGGGACAACTATGGAGCAATGTTAGTAGAGCGTAAACCTCTTAGCGTCTCCTCTGTCAACCGCGGACCCACACAATGCCGGCTCTCTGTACCTTCTTCCAGCTCTCAGACCGCTTCTTAGACTTTCAGATCTGGCTTTGATGTCAGAGAGAGGCAGACAGCTGTTGAAGCCACCATAATACCCTCATGTTTCATGGGTTGGCCCTCGCTGCCCTGGAAAGGATGCTGTTTAGTCTCTCTTTAACTCATTTATGTTTTCTTTTTGTTTCTTTTTGTCTCACTGCAGTTCATCCCTTGTCTCTTGTCCGTCCGTCCCCCCTTCCATTCATGCCTTTCTTATAGGACAACCTAATCCAAATTCTTTTGTTGTCTGGGTATAAACCTGCTTCTCATTTGTTAGGTGGCTAGCCAGCTCCCTGGTCCCAAACTTATTTCAGTAGACAAAACGGGCCTCTGTTCCACAAACCACTTTCCTGATCTACGCCCATGTCATTGAATAAGACAGGCTCTACAAAGACTTGTCCGTCTATTGTACCTTTGGTAAATTAAAATGAATTTATTTGTCATTCTAAAAGCTTCAGAGTTTAATTTAGATGTAGATGCTTGTTTGGGTGGAATTGATCTAAAGACCCGCCGCAGTCTCTTCGTCCCTGTGATGGAAACTTGCGCGATGCTACTGCTGTTGTTTATACTTCTGCTCCATGTCTCACATCTCCCATTATAGTCTGAGTGGGATGGCACAGGAATGGTCGTAATGGGTAGACGACCGCTGCGGCTTTGTCTTTTGCAGCATCCATCCAGTGTACGTCAACGCTGCGGACAGACACTAGATTTGTGTTATCTTCCCCCAAGCACAGACGGACAGCAGTTGCAGTGGCAAGAGTGACTCGTTGTGTCTGCAAGAGGACAGGGGTTGTAGGGCTGTGTGTGTGTGTGTGTGTGTGTGTGTGTGTGTGTGTGTGTGTGTGTGTGTGTGTGTGTGTGTGTGTGTGTGTGTGTGTGTGTGTGTGTGTGTGTGTGTGTGTGTGTGTGTGTGTGTGTGTGTGTGTGTGTGTGTGTGTGTGTGTGTGTTTCTCTGTTCATCTCTGCTTGACACCCACCTTATCAAAGCATTTTTGAATTTTTGCCATCCAAATGAGGTAATGGCTCTGCGTTTACCAGGAAGTTAGTAGTAATTGCTTTTGGTTATGACAGACTGATATCTTAGCGTCTTTTATAGGAAACCTCGTCACTTAGGATATTCTCTTGGGACGGGATTAAGCATTGGACCGGGCAGTAGACGTGACAGCACACCCGTGATGGAATGTGGTCGGTTGATTGACTCACCAAATGTAACTTACAGTTTAGGTTGGGCGGTGGTTCTCAGAAGTTAACACCAATTTCTGTATGTGTCAGTCCCCGTGTTTGGGTTCTGCGTTTCTGAGTTTCCACGGCAACTGGGGAAACGTGCGCGATGGTGTTTCAAAAAAAGTCCATGTGGTACCGTTCTCGTGATAAGACCAGACACGGTCCCAACATGATCGTGACATCATCCCTCTGACCCCCTGATATTTGCTTTAGGACACAGGTGTTACGTGTTAGGTTTGGGTTAGTCACTCATTCAGCAGACTGCGTGGTTTGAAAACATACATCAAAGCCTCATTATGTTCCCTCAATAATACCTGCAGGCTCTCGGTTATTTAAGCAGATTGGATTGTGACGGCAAAGTCAGTAAAACAGTGGTGTTATGGTAATACACAGACGGTCAGCTCTCACCAATGTTTGACCACTACCGGGCCAGTTATCCCCATGTGGCCCTGCAGTCTGACTGTGGACAGTAGACCAAAGAAGCATGGAGGGCATTCAGTTCGAGCAGGAATGGACAAATCCCATCGTCAAACGAATCCTTGGCTGTCTTACTGCATCTGGACATGTCACTGTAAACCGTCATGATGATACAGGGCTTGGACGTGCTGGCAAACCGAACGCCATATCGGTAACTTGTCATTTGTCAGCTCATTTCTCAAGATTATGGATAAATGAGTGTAGGTTGATTATATCACTGAGGGGAAAAACATGTTTGACTCAAGCCTCCTATTGATACATCAATACCACTGGTCAAGTTACATCCAAAGAATGTGGACAAATGGTTGTATTTAGTTGTTATTGGAGAAAGCAACAGTGTGACATGACCCTGGTCAAATCCTGCTCCCTATCAGCGAGAACAGATAACAGACAACGTTACAGTGCAATGCAGTCACAGAGTGAAATACTTTGTGTGGTTCCATGCAATTACTCAGTTTTAATAATCCCCCTGCAGATCGTTCCGGTACCAAAGCTGCAGCCCAGTAATGTGCTGGAAGCCATAATCACAATGTCTCCTCTGGGATTTAAGGGAAATGAGGAGAGATTGAGATTTCACATTTCTTTCACACTCAATACCCAACTTGGGTAATATCATAAGATGACAGATGGGTTCTTAGTTGGTTTTGGACAAAAAGTCTTCAACTCGGCGCCAGTGTGTGAGGGTGAGTGTGGGAGTTTAAAAAAAAAAAAAGATTTATTTGGAAGTGAGATAAAGAGACTTATTTAGCTTGTGGGGTTACAAGCTGAAGGCTGCTTTTACTCAAAATGTTGTTTTTCTCTAGATTCTACCAAAGTAGGAGAATCACATTTTACAGTCGATTTAGATACAATCGATTATTACAATTTACATGTTTACTGAAAGTAGCGTTTGAGTTTCTGGTGGCCTTTTAAACAAATATAAATGATGATTTCATACTTACTATGTACTACTTATTTCAGTGCAGCCTTTGGGCTTCATGTGCTTGTGTTTTGGTTCTTGAGGGTAGAGATCTTGGAATTGGAAAGCAGATGTGATTATGGTTGCTTAGAATGACCATGAAGCAAAGTGAAAACATTTTGGACTGGTTATGAAACTGATTTAATACTGATGCTTCTGGTGCTCGGGAACACTACCGCTTTTGTCCACGGGGGCCGCCAGAATCAACACAAAATAAATGGTTCACCATAGTAGCTTTAAGTTTCAAAAGTGAGTGCAATGGTCCACACACAGTTCCCCTCTCTCCACTTCATATTAACTGTATCTGTATCCAACTGGAGGGAAGTTGTTGGAATGTTAATGTAACAGAACCTCCCACGTGCTTATGTGCACATCAAACGTGTCGTTTTGATTTATTGCACAATACAGTTTCTTCCGCACATCAACAGGATTGTTGGAGGCTGACGCTTTAAAAATAGTGAATCACGTAACTTCTTATACTTCCCTCAGGACCGCCCTTTCCCGTCTTTTGCTCACGGCCTGCGTCCTACGCACCGAGGAACCAGAGTAACGGTTCCACACGCCATCCACACGGATGTCTTTTGTGATATCTCGGTTACGCCTGGAGGGAATTTCCCCACCGCGACTCAGGGATGAACTGATTAGGTTTCAGTGGTCAAAAGTCTACGTGACCTCACCAAACACGTTTTGAGCCATAAATCAAGAACTGATATTCTAATTATGACAGTTTCACACATGTCCGAAAGGTTAAAATGATGAAGTGATGACATTTCGGACTGGCTGAACTAGTACAACCCTGAGGCGTTAATTCTAGTTTATAATACAGGACGATGTGATAGAGATTGTTTGGGTTTAACACTAAAATCAAATCATTTTCGTCCCAAGTCAGACAACGTTTAAATTTCCTTTAATGACTCCCAAACTGTGGGATTTGTCACCCAGCTCACCATCAAACTGTGGAGGTACAGAGATCTCCCCCTATTCCAGCGCTAGAGACATATGGGCATTTAAGTACAGTTTTGAGACTTAAACCACGCAAACCCGTCCTTTAATTCAACTAGATTCTGATTCATCTTCCTACAGCGTGTTGTTATTGTTGAGAGTGTGAGGCCAGGAATTAAAAACACCACATGTGGCTGACTGGATGTTCTCAGTGTCACAACAGTTGGATACGTCACAAAGACGCAAAACAGCTTCTTATTATTCATTCCTGTTATCCTACGTGTCCAGTTCCTCTGTGTCACCCGCCGGTTAGTTTTTGTTTTTTTCCTTCTTGTTTTTTTTTTCGCTGCTTGAGTCAGAGCGCCGATGAATTAAAACAAGAGAGCGGCGTTTGAAGTTGGAGGAGAGACGTTATTATGACTTCTCCCTTATAGGTCAAGTTGAGCCACAGCGAGAGGGGGTGGAAGAGAGGGGGGTTAACGGAGGGAGAAGTGTTGAAATAACAAATTGGCTCCTCGCAGATGGTGCTGAGAGGCACGGCCGAGCGGGTTCACCGCCACAGCATTCTGACCATAATTAACACCAATGCAGCTCCACTCAAAAATATTAAAGACAAGGGCTGATGCTCGGGAGTTCAGGGAGATTTTTGAAGTTTCCATCTCAACCAGGACCCAGTTACAAGTAGGAGAAGAATGACAGAAAACCCAACATTACAAAGTTTTCCTCAAACCACCACCATCTTGATTTTAATGTTTTTTGCTGGTTTGGGGAAACATCTAGGGTTCTCCACCCTTCAGGCCTAAACACACTGTGGGGGGGTTGTTTGTGGGATTAATTTGCCCGTCAACATATTTTTTTAACAGTTTTTGTTTACAAATATTACGCCGCGTAATTTCTTTCAGAACAAGTTTTGATTTTAGGCATCGACCAATCGCGTTGATCGGAACAATCATGTTCATTCATAGACTGAATATAAGAAGAGGACGTAGTGGACTGATGTGTTGAAGCCCATGTCATTTTGGCCATCGCCATCTTTTCTTTTTGCAACCAGTGAACAAAAGTGACCATATTTGGACTGCGGAGGAGTGACGTACGTAGAGACTACGTCTCTGGTGGAAACCTGTCAATCACCTTGTAGCCCCGCCCTAAAGCATACCCTGCTTTATGGTCTGTTTGACTCTAAATGGACCATCATTTACTAAATGAATATCATGCTGTATTGAAGAATACTTGGAACTAGAGATTGAGACCATAAACTCATGTTTACAATGTTTGCTGAGGGAATAAGTCATTTTCTCATAGACTTCTATACAATCAGATGTATTTTTGCAACCTGGGGAGTCGCCCCCTGCTGGCCATTACAAAGAATTCAGGTTTAAGACACAGACTAGTCCTGGTACGGCAGACTTGAGCACTCCTTGACAACGGCTGCTCACAACAGATCCACTCCTTCTGTTGTTACTTTTCACAATAAAAGCCCTAGATATATGCAGTATGTAACTATTTACACGGGGTACTCAGAGTATTTCCCTAAAATAACCTTGATCAAATAGTTTACAGTACCCTAAGCCAATTGATCAGTAGGATCCTGGACGCTGGTCATCTGCCTATTCAAACCTTTTATTGAAAAAAATATTGTAATGGTATGAATAGTTTTAATATTCGCTGACGATTTTTTTTTGCATCTAGTGTCCATTATATGCCCCTCCCCCTTTCCCCGGTGTGTGGAGGCCTCTAGGCTTACTGTTAACCCCTGCACCTGGCTGTTTACCACTTTCCCCGTGAGCAAGTCCACTGAGCTGGAGATCTGAGAAATTGTGTCATTTCCACTCAGCCGACAGGGAGCAGAAAGCAAATTCAGGCTTTGATTAAGAATGTTGTTGTAAAGAAATCTGCCTTCAAACGGCGAGGAAAGACGACAGCGGAGAGCAACATAGAAGGTCCCGACCAGGCTCCCCCGTGCTCGCTGACCTCAGGGGTCATTTGTTTTTCTCGAGACAGATTGGCTAAACGCTCGGCACATTGAGGCGACAGGCCAAAGTGTAAATCTTCAAAAAACGCTTTTCAGTGTTCCACTCTAGTCGCAACTCCTCTGGGAGAGGATTGAACCCCACCCCACCCTAGCCCACCTCCCTCGTCTCCCCTGTCTCTCCCGCTCACATGCATTCTTTGTCTTTTCTCACGTCCTCCCTTTCCAGCAAGTTTGAAGTTGTGTTGGCAGCTGGGCTGACACGGGGAGTTCAGTTAGGTGGCAGGTCAGCTGCGCTGCCTCGGGAGGGGTGGGGGGGGGCCTTTAGATCTCCCCGCGTGTTAATGATTCTGCTCCTGCATTGTGACCGTAAACTTGTGACAACGCTCACATTGTTTTGACAAGTTGCTTTTCCTCGTCATGCATGACCTCGCTGGAGCATGCAAGGATGGACATTTGACCACGTTGCTGTGTGGATGTGGAGAAGGGGCAAAGGCTGCAGCATTGTGCACTTTTTGTGTCGTGAAGAAAACATCTAAAACACTGGTCTGCAGATGTAGTTCTTGTTGGATGGGGGAAAATGTCGCCGTTGCAAGATTGTTTGCGTGTCAAGGGGATTGGATGGCGTCTGTTTATGCGCCTCCGCATCGAAGTGACGGATACAAAGCCGAGAAGGTTGAAAGCCAAGCTGTTTGCCTCTTATTTACACTTGTGGAGAACACAGCGCTCCACATCCAACCACATACACACACACACACACACACACACACACAAGAAGCTTCCACATCAGCTGTTTCCCACCAGCCGGTTTATTGTGTGCGGCCCGGCAGCAGCAGGTCTGTTCAGCACCAGTAAACAGGAACTTTGTTGTCCCTCTTCGCCCTACCAAAATCCTCTAAACAAAGACGTGTTTACTTGTCTTTTGCTCGGGAATAAATAAAGGGCAAGGAGATTAACCTCTGATGTCTGCTGTCTTCTGTGTGTGTGTGTGTGTGTGTGTGTGTGTGTGTGTGTGTGTGTGTGTGTGTGTGTGTGTGTGTGTGTGCGCGCGTCCGTCCGTCCTGCAGCTGCTGCACATCTGCATCGAGGGATGGGGGAACTGGCGCTGGTCCGAGGCCTTCAGCGTGGACAACGTAGGGACCCTGCTGAGGACCATTCAGTATAAGGGACGCACAGCTTCACTCATCATCAAGGTGGTGCAGCTCAACGGTGTCCAGAAACAGGTACGGGTTTTTTTTGTAATGAGAAGCACATAAGACCTCTTAAATGTCTGAGAAAAAACCTTAAGTCCTGAAGCTTTAGTCTTCATCACTAGATGGAGTTCGCTCAGTTTTCAGACTTGTCATGCTCAGTTTTTGTATTTCTTGGTATATAAAAAACAGTTTTACCATTTAAATTCCATATACAAGCATTAAAGTGAACCAGAATAATAATACAACTAACTGTAGTTATTTTAAGCAATAAAAAAAGAGAGCCGGTGTTGAGCGTTACTCAACCAGGATTTAATTTACAGAAAAGGGAAAAGACTCACAGTACTGGCAACACATTGAGTATATTTGTGGTGAAAATATGCCACAGCAATAAAGAAGGCAGCAACATCAAGAATGTCGGTTTTTCGTCAGTTTTCATAATCTGTTTTTATGGCACTCAAACACGAGCTTATGAAGATGAAGCCACCCCATCGATCCACAAAGAAGATCACAGGAAATCATACACCAGCCGCGGCCCCCTTTTTACACCACGAACAGAGCTTAATATTCAGAGTTCCTAAATATTGCCGAGATGCGGCCGGATTACGGCGATGACACGTTGCTATGTAAACAGTGTGGAGTGTCGCATATGTCTCCCTCTCGTCCTCCAGACGAAACAGACTCGGCCTCTCGCATCCCCCCCCCCCCCCCCCCCCCCCCCCCCCCCCCCCCCCCCCCCCCCCCGTCCCCCCCGTCCCCCCCCCCCCCCCGTCTGTCCCAGACTTTGTTTACATCTTGTTCCCGCTGGATCCGATGAAAGGGTTTGAGTGTCGGTCGTATCCAATTCACAAAGCACGTGTCCTCAGAGTGGGACGTCGGACCCCAACGCAGAGGATGTTGGCTCGATGTGTCACACACTTCTGCACTGACCCTCTTTGCTCTTTTTCTCACTTACACTATACCTGCACAGACTGAACAGTCATTCTTTTGAGGACATTATAAGATCAACAGGGCATCCTTTTGTCCCCAATGCGCCCCTGTAACCTGCTTCTCTTCCAGGTAATAATCTGCGGCCGGCAGGTGATGTGCAGCTACCTGACTCAGGACATCGAGCTGCGGGTGGTGCAGCACTACGTGGGGCCCGACGGCCAGACGGTGGTCAGGGAACACTGCGACTGCCTGGAGGCCGGAGCCAAGCTGCCCTCGTACGTGCTGGAGGACGCCGAGATGACAGAGCTGTGCGTGAGGGCCAGGGGAGATGAGGACTGGTCCCAAGACGTTCAGCTGGAGAGGAGGGAGAAGGGCAACGGCAGCTCTGTTGTGCAGGTATGGCGACGCAAACGGACCTGGACTGAGTCATTACATGATGTGAAGCGACGTCCTTGAAGTTGTTCTGATTGGCATTTTTAAAACGACACGTTTGACATGGATGGATATTGTGTTAACAAACACAGATGGACATACACATTGCCCGCACCCCTGCTTCTAAGCACTCCAGCCACACACACACACACACACACAGGTTTAGAACCGGTGACTGGACCACCAACTGTGTTTGGATCTTCTTCTCCTGGGTGGCCACAGTGGCAGAGCTGCTCATGGTGGGAGAACAGATTGAGATCGTCCCCTCAGATAGGCTCACAAAAGGCCCTCCAACCCAACCATGATGAGAGGCAGAAAATACAGTTTATGCTCTCTCATAACAACGCTAACCAAAGACAGGAAACACTAGCTGATACGTGGGCGCAGGGAGAGGCTTTGAAGGCACTTTCGCACCACTGGACTGGCGCCAGACAATCGCTCCTTCCCCCGGCGGTTCTCACTCCTGTATTTGTCTTTGTTTCCCGTCTTTGTCCGTCCTTCTCCTTGTTTTTGGACTTCATAAAGAGACCCTCGCTGTTCACGGCTAGCTAGCTCCTGCAGCTCCAGCTTCTGTGTGCAGGCATGAACATCCCGACTCCGCTCCAATCTCTCTGCTGTTATCTCCTCTCCTCAGATCAGCCGTTCATTACACGTATGGAGGGTTGGCTCGGAATGAGAGCCTGCACTAGTAGCCGAGTCCTCAGATCTCTTTATCTCTGTCTGTCTCCTGATATTTCACTCTCTCGTGTGTCCCCACCCCCACGCCCCGTCTCCCTCGCCCACACACTGGCTCGCTCGTCTATCTTGTAGCTGTTCACTCCTCTTCTTTCTTTACTTCATCCCCTGGCACTGGGCTCGTCCACCTGTTCCAGCCTCTGACTCTCTCCCCTGTCTCTTTTCTCATCCGTCTCCTGATTAACCGCTAATCCATCTGAGGTAACTCCTCTTCCTCATATCTCACCTTCCTCCTCCCTAACTCCAATTTTCAACATCGTCCTTTGCTTTTTACAAAGCGCAGGAGGTCGTCTCGACCTTATCCCGGCCGTGAGTGTTTTTGGTGGATCAGGCCTGTAGAGTATCTGTTTTCCAAAGTTTCACTACCTCATCCCAACAAGGTTTTTTTATGTTTTTTATTTTTATTTCAAGGCCTACTCTATTAAATTTATTGAATGCTCTCTTCGCTCCACTCTCTCCGTCCCCAACAAGTACATGAAGTCCTCAGTCTGTCATAAACCAGATCGCTTGTAATGTGCCTTGGCACCCACGTCTCTAACGAGGAGCGGATGGGACGAACACCAGTGACGCATTCGGAGCGCTCAGCCTTTTGGTTTAAATCTTGCTAAGATGTAAGTGCCCGTAATGGCACATTTATCTGTTGCTGGCAGTTGTCAGTCGCCTCAGTCGTGATATTGTGTTGCGACACTTTAGGGAGACTTTAACTTTAATGTACTGTGAAGTTTTAGGACAAAACATGATAATGCGTTACTGATGGAGGCTATAAACATTCTGTCGGTGAATAAAAGGCAGCACAAGGCAATAAGTCATAAGATATCCATATTTTTACATTGTAACCGCAAACAAAAACAATCGAGTTCCCTTGATCGATCTTTTTGTTCTATCAAACCGATCCTTTCCAATAATGGAAATATATGAGACTCCACACACTCCCAAGTACCGTAAGACTCAAATTTTTTGGATTGGACAGCTTGTAATTATGAGTAATAAGACAAACAAATAACAGCAAGTTTGACTCCTTTTAGGTGCCTTGCTCCAGTGGGTCTTTGCTCTATGTTTGGTGCACTCTTATCACAATTGAACCTGGCTCTCACATGCAGCAGAGAGTGGTGAGTATCCCATCCCCACACACACACACACACACACACACACATACACACAGTGTTCATTTCCTTATTGTGACACAAAGTTGCTTTTACTATGTGCAGGTGTTCCTCTCTGTGAGCAATGTGATACCATGCAATTATTCCAAAACCACCTATAGTCCAGAAAATGCCCTATTTACCCGACAGCCCCGTTGTCCATTGGTCCAAAAATACACGCTCTGTCAGCCACAAACAGAAGCACATGGCTAATTATTATGCAGGATGACCTACTGGTGGCAATATTTTTTCTCCTACGACTCTGCGTGTTGGTTTACCCTGATATTCTTACCCTAAATAATCTCACTCCTCATGCCTAAACCACAGTTCAACCAGTACTAGCCAGTCAGAGGAAGTGTAGGGCAACGAGAAAACAGACTTCATAAGAATACATAGCAGCTGACTCTAACAATCCTTTTTCCAGTTTAATTCAGTACTGTCTTTGTTTGTTTGAGCTCTGTTTGTCTAACTGATGATTGTTTTGTATGAATCCCCTGTTTCAGGTGGTGTTCAGTCCACTGTTTGTCATGAAGAGCCACCTGCCAGATCCAGTAACCGTCCACATAGAGAAGAGGAGTCTCGGGCTGAGAGAGAGCCAGCTGATATGCGGCCATGGCCACCAGGAGCCCCTGTTGAACACAGAGGCCGACCTCACCCACCACCTGACTTTCCAGGCCAGGTAAATAAAAGAAAGAACAAAAGCTACAACCTTTACCACATTGAGACCATCTAGTACATAGCTGAGACCATCTAGTGCATGGCATTGCCCAACATTTACAATACAAGGATCTCCAGTGGAAAGGAAGAACTATCTCACCTGAAGGACCAAAAAAAAAGGTCTACGTGACCCACAAAAGTTTCCGCCCTGTGTGTTCCTCATGAACAAGATGGTTGCCCATCAGCAGAAAAATTCACAGGATATCTTTCATATAGTCTAGCGTCACATTATGTCATCAGCCACCAGCTCCCACCGCCGCAAAGCACGGCAGAGTCTGACTGGTCTTCTGTCAGGGTTTTCCTTCTCTTTTTTTTTAATGCCTTGATGTAACAAAGATGGAGAGACACTTACTTTAGATTGTTTCACACCACATTTTTCGATTTCCGTGAGCCAACATGGACACATGCTCCAAGAGAACCCAGGCCCAGTCCAGGGGAACAGGAAGCAAACTTGGCAGCAGCTGAGACGCTGACACTCCAACATGTCAGGCTGGACCATAATTACATCTCATTTACATGCAGGCCCAAGAGGAGAGCAGGTTTTTTCGCCCCCGTATTGGATTGCGTGCATGCACACATGTTTTTCCGTGGGCGTGATCGAGGCGCGCACGCGCACATGTGTCCTCGCGTTGTCTTAGTAATCTGCGTGCCAGCACAAGTGTGACAGTCGCCACTTCATCACGGGCAGAGTCTGTCACATACATCACTGCTACGCCCGTCGTCTGGGCCCCAGTTTGTCAGTGTGTGTTCACACGTTCTCATATTGTGTGTATCCCCTTGTAAGAGACAGCTCCTCGTCCAGTTTACCGCGGCGGGGGCCCCACGAAGCCGAACCTAAAGGTGGGGTTGCGTCAAAATCTGTGCGTATAAGGGAATCATCTGTAGGGTTGTGTATTGTAATGACATCTCCTGCCTCATGTAGCCCAAATGTGTCTCAGTAACACGAGTGTTTATGTTTCTGTATGGGTGGCCCCAGGGGGGAAATAACTACCATATGTGTACAGGCCGCGTCCTTGTTGTTCCTACTGTGTTTGTGATCTGTACATCTGTAATCTATGTTGTTTTATGCGGATCCGTGAAGGACACATCGGCCCTTTTGGTAGCAAACTGGTGGCTAAATAAACAAGATTTAAACGTTGAGTGTAATTGACTCCCCTTGAGAGATTTCCTTTTTGCTGTAACCGTTGTGTGTTTGGATATCCGGTCACAAAGTTTGTTTTGATTTCAGTTGACATTAAGGAACCACAGTGGCCATACAGAGACTGGGAATATATCTGGCCCCTTTTGTTGTAGATTTATTCTTTTTTTTATTTTATTTTTTAATATATGCACGCAAAAACAACAAAAAAAGCGAGCCCAGAAACCACTAATTGTCTGGTCTTTCTGGTTTGCGACCGCAGCGCTCCTCGTGTTTACAGTCCTGCCTAAACTGCCTCTCACCAATGCGAACGCACACACCCCTCTCCATCCTCAAAAACACACGCACTACAAGCCACAATTGTAAACGGACCTTAACTCCCCTCCCCCGAACCCCAAACCCCTAGGACGGATCCAATCTCCAATGTTCGCTGGTCAACAGCTCGACTTTCCTTCCTGTAATTACACATAGCTGTGGCCTCTAATGGACGAGGTTGAGAGCAGCGCTGCGGTCTGCGACGCAAGAGAAACACAGACGGGTTCTTAACCAGAACTGTTGCGTCCCGCTCCCCTCGTACCGGCCACCACATTAGAAAGCTACGGGTTTACAATCAGAACCCCCCCCCCCCTCATGCCCCTCAGGAACTGCTCTGGATGAAAAGCTTCCTGTCAACACCTCGTCGACGTCCTCATGTCTTGCCCCCAGATCCATAAGCAATAGTCCCTGTGTTCCTTTTATAGCACAATGAGCTCTATTAATAAACTACTGCTCTGGGGTAAGGGGCTGCTTTGCTTCAGCCAAGTGGAACTGGATGCTGCCCAGAGAAAGGGAAGAAGCTATTACAGATTTGGTTCTTTATGTTTGACCATAATTGACCAGTGTCTGGGGCTGAGGTATCCAATAGGATTATTTACTGCTGTTTAGCTTACTCTATGAACTTTGTGAATGAGTGTTTGTAAGACCAGACTGCATGTCAGGAAGGGAAAAAAAACCCAAACAAAAGGCAGCTTCAAGCCCTCGTCGAGGTTTCGGGGGTAAAAGTGGAGTTTAGCCGGAGGTCACTTCGATTGTTGTGAACAATGGGAATAGTCTGCTGCTGTCGAGAGATGTCTTGTTCTGCAGTGAAATATAAATAAAAAAAACAGTTTGAATCGTTTCTGGCTGTAGAATAAATAAACGCTCCATATCTAGCAGAGGTTCACAGCCGTGTGCCTTTATGACCCCACGGGTGGGTAGGTTTTCATTTCAAGCCATCGCTAATGACTCCGTCCACCACGGAGTGGGACAAAATCAGAATAAGTTAAATCAGCTGGCACGCTGCAGATTGTCGGGTAAAGGTAGCACCTCAATGCATCGCACTCGTCTTGTAAGTGAAGTCCTTAACAGTGTTTGTGCTCCGTCTCTTCAGGGAGGATGAAGACGCCTCCCACTGCGCCGTGCCGATCTCCACCGGCCTGATCAAGCAGATCGTCAACAAGAGCGGAGGCGAGGACAACCTGGAGCACATCCTGGCCGACTTCTACGGTGCGAGGCCCTCCGCCGGGCCGCCGTGGCCCTACGCCGCCAGTGATGCTGACAGGTAACCCCCCCCTCCTCTTTAGCTGCTGCTCAGTGCTCTGCAATTGTAGAATTTGAGGTTTGACATTTTGTGTTTTTTACTTTCGCAATTTAATTTTTGGCCGGGTAGGAAAAACAAGATGGAGCGAGGCAGGATAGATAAATAATGTCACATTGTGCAAATCGAGAGCCAGATTCACGTTCAAAACAAACACGAGTGCACAACGACACCTTCTGATCCTTTGTAATTAGTCGACATGTGTTATTCTTTGCCATCTTTATTGTAGCGCTTCTGCGGCAAGCGTTAAATCCCACTGTTGGATTTCAGAACAGGCTTCATACAGCGTCCACAAAGCACAAAGTTGTGCAAGCGAACCCTTTAATCAGGGAGGCTTCTCGTTTTATTGCTGCCTCTTTGTTCACATAATAAAACCGTTAACGGCGAGGACAACGCAGAGCATCAGAAGGCGTCCCCACGGACCGGAGATTTGGGGGGCTGTCACTCACTCACATTCCCGCTGTCTCACACCATTTACAGGGCCGTCCGTGCGTGCTGTTCCAAAAACTTGGCACGGCCTCGCAGGAGCGTACAGTGCACAGATGAGTGCAAATGTGGGTCCGTACACAATCGGGGCAGCACACACATGTGGATCTGTCCGCAAACGTCACTCTGGTAATCATCTTTTGTCACAGAGCAATCACGTCCTGATAGCAGCCACATGCTCTCCCGCAGGCTCCGAGTTACAAGACTATCTATCTGCTGGACATGTGGGCCATATGGCCTGTGGTTTCTCCAACACGCACACCGATCAGACACACTCATAACGCCGTCGTTACACACGCACACCACCGTTCACATCGCTCACCTTTAGGTGTCACACAACGCACACGGTGGACGGCTGCTATCTGGCAGGGTTCGGTGTTGGGTTTCCAACCCCCACCCCCCCCACCCCACCCCACCCCCCTGGCATGCAAGTGACAGTGGCAGCTTATCTGAAGCCCAGAAATCTGCTACTTATTGTCAAGAGGCGAGAAAACGGTCTGAGGAAAAAGAAGCGTGAGAAATCTGCCAGTAGTAGGATTAACAGATTGCTATCTGTAAACACACTCACAACTCAAGTGAAAGCCACAGTTTAATTTGTATGTTTTTGTCTCATGTTGATAACTGGGATGCAGTTTACGTGTTTGAAAAGAGGGCGCTCGGAGTCTCCGTCTCGCTGGTGAAACCGATCCGACTGCCTGGCAGGGAGCGTGTAAATGTTGTGTCTTTGAGGGGCAGCGGAAGTTTGAAATGGCAGAGAGGCACCTCCACAATCATTGTTGTGTGTGTGTGTGTGTGTGTGTGTGTGTGTGTGTGTGTGTGTGTGCATGCTCAAAATTCACACTTCTTAAACCCTCAGCTCCAGAGTTGGCAGTTTTTGACAGAAGCTGCTGAGCGCATTTCTTTCAATTACCTTTCATTTATTTTTTTTTATTTTTTTTTCGGAGCGCCATAATGTGATTTATGAGCCCCGCACTTTTCTGCCCTCAGCCTCAAGGTCCCCGTTCCACCGCAGCGGGGGGAGTCTTTCGGGTATGTGACAAGTGTGAGGTGGCAGGCTGCTAGGTTTAGCCGAGTCGAGGCCGGCCTCGGGGGAGAGGGAGAGGGAAGACTGGGTCGCCCTTTGATGGTTTTGAACTTGAGAGGACTGTTTGTTTGGCTCTCCTCCGGCACGTCTCTGTTTAGGTTCACAGGGCCGAGATTACCGTGAAATGACTGCTGCTGTCGGCGGATTGGCTTGTGTGTTTCTGTCTGTCAGCCGTGTGTGTGTGTGTGTGTGTGTGTGTGTTTCTGTCTGTCAGCCGTGTGTGTGTATGTGTGTTTCTGTCTGTCAACCGTGTGTGTGTGTGTGTGTGTGTGTGTTTTCCCAGATGCCATTTCGACTGTATCTGTTCTCATTGCATAACTTGTCTGCAGACCTTTTCTTTTATGTGTGTTTGTTTAGACTGCATAGTATAATAGTGCAACGATTGTTTGTTTATGTACGACACATTTGAATGCTGTTCCATACTCGGCACTGTATAAAACATGTCCATAGATGAATTACATAGAGTAGACGGGGAAAATTGTACCCTTAATCTAAGTAATTGAGCATAAATGAGTTTACCAAGTTGACAATAACGGTTGTTTATCAATACTGCATTACAGGTAGCTGTGTGTCTGTCTATATGTATGTCATTACAGCTGTGTGTCTATGGCGACGTGTTTACAGCCCATGGCCTTGCACTGCAGAGGCTTATATGGGGAAACGAGCTCAGAAAGAAGTGTTGGTCTAAATGTGTCTTTATCTGTGCTGTGAAGACCAAAGCATCCACTTTCTCTGGCCGCATGATTGAATCAGTTTCTGTAACGGTGGGTTCTCTCCACACAGGCCAGTGCTGGAGCCCCTGGCCCAGTGGGACAGTCCCATGCAGGTGAAGTTGTCCTGCTGGAAGTCCGGGCTGAACACCCTGCTGGTGGAGCTGCTGCCCTGGGCCCTGCTGGCCAACCACTCCCAATGGGACCTCTGGCTCTTTGAGGGAGAGACCATCGTGCTGCAGATACCAGCCGGCAAGGTCATTGTGCCCCCCAACTTCAAGGTGTGTATATGTGTCCTCCAAGAGACCGATATTAAATTAGAACGTTAAAATATAAGATATCCTGACTTCTAGTCCTTAGACTTCCATGTCTGCCAAACTCTGTGTTAGTTTAGAAATAGAAATATCCCTCCGCAGTCGCAGAAGACAACGTACTACTGTGGTCCAGGCGTACTCCTCTTGGTCCATCCAGTCCATTCTCGTGAACGCGATACCTCCGGGAACCCCTTGAGGAATGTCTTTAAACTTGGCTCAAACATCCACCAGGACTCAATGATGAACTGGTTACACGTTGATGATTAAAGGTCAAAGTGACCTCACTAAGCACGTTTTGCCCATAACTCAAGAATTCAATGCATGACTTTTTCACCCAAATGTCTAGCAGGATGAATAAAGTACATTTTAAAAAGTAATGACGTGGATGTTTGGTTGGCAGGGGTATTTGTAGCTTATATATATATAACTCGCATACCGTTTACTATTCCACATCAAACAAGTCATATTGCATCAGTGTTTCCCATTGGGTTAAAAGTTTAGTATTGGCAAATTTTGCCAGTGAAAATATTTCTGATTCTGTATGCTTTCCTAATTTTAGTGAGTGCATGATCTACAGTGAGCTTCATATTGCGCTGAAGATGTGCTTTGTTTTTACATCAAGACCTGGACGTCGGGCCTTTTTGTGGCATTTGATTATGAAGCCAGCTCTTCCCTCATCTTGAGGAATAAGCACACGGCCTTGCACCAAAGCTGCATTACAACAATATTCCCCGCTTCAGTCTTTATCTGCAGCCAAGCTCTGGGCATGTCGCCTCACTGGCTTCTGAGATCAGAAGCAGAGGCCTGCTTTTTTTTTCTTTCCCGTGGAACATAACGCACACGTACGCACAACTGTTCCACCGCTCAGCCGGCGCTGCTCAGCCGGCGCTGCTCAGCCGGCGCTGCTCAGCCGGCGCTGCTCAGCCGGCGCTGCTCAGCCGGCGCTGCTCAGCCGGCGCTGCTCAGCCGGCGCTACGCAGCGCGTCAACGAACAAGTGGTTCAGCTCAAAGGAACCGAAACACAAAGTTGTAAATGTGCACAAGCCCGTGAAATACAAACAAATATAGCATTGTTTCAGTAGAGCGCCGCTGTTTATCACGGCATGACATGTGAGGGGAGTTGATTGGTTATCGGAATAGGGTTGCTAGCTGCAGAGCCAGGTGGCCAAGCAGCGCCTGTGGCCTCCTAACACCAGTCGTGGAGGTTGTGTACTCCCCAGTTCCAGGACTATTTGAGATGTTGGTCAGGAGCATTGTGCGGAGTAGTCTGTAATGAGGCCCCAGTGGACCCAAGCATGTGACCGTTTTCAAAATACAGTCATACATTTCTTTTGACATGACTGAAAACTTCTGATTCCTAACATCGGATCTCCTTCTCACCCTTTTCATTTCTCCCTCACTGCCCTCCCACCGTCCAGGAAGCCTTCCAGATAGGCATCTACTGGGCCCACACCAACACTGTCCACAAGTCCACGGCTCTCAAACTGGTCCACGACCTAACTTCTCCCCGATGGAAGGAGGGATCCGGCTCAGACGTGGTCACCCTGGACGAGGAGGGCTATGTAGAGGCCGACATTACCCTGGGAGCCTTTCCCGGTGGGCAGAAGGTGAGGGAAACAGCGGCCACTTTCTTCATCATTGAATTTGTAAAGTCCCTGAAGCCATGGAAATGTTGCTTATTTTCTCACAACTTGGTGTCCGTTTTTTCCTCCGCAGCTGTGTCAGTTCTGCGTGTCGTCCGCGGTGAGACACGGCATCCAGATCCTCCAGATCGAGGACAGAACCATTATTGTCAACAACACCCCGTACGCGGTCCAGTGCAGGCCTCTGCTGGCCGCCCATCCGCTGGGAACTGACGACCAGGTGACGTGCAGAAGTGCTGTCTCTGAGAGGTTTCACACGAGCGCAGCGTTATTTCTCTGGGGAAATAACGCTGCGAGTCGTGTCAACTCTGGGTTATTTTTTCGTTCGTGGTCAAATATGAAATGCATCTTAATGTGCTTTTCTCCACCTTTATTTGAACAGTTAAAACAACTGCTTGTGCTGGCACAGCACGGGGACAGTTGAGACGTTTCAGGCTCGGCTAATGATATTCCATACTTCACAACACCTGCCCAGGCTCTTAGATCCAGCTCTCTGAAACACAGTGAATTAGTGTAAATTCAGGGCCCGCAGCTTCATTTCCTCACTGCTGCCTCAGAGCCACAAGGCGTGCGTGTGCGTGTGTGTGTGTGTGTGTGTGTGTGTGTGTGTGTGTGTGTGTGTGTGTGTGTGTGTGTGTGTGTGTGTGTGTGTGTGTGTGTGTGTGTGTGTGTGTGTGTGTGTGCGTGCGTGCATTGCGCGTGCGTGCGCGTGCGTGCATTACTCGCACACATCCGAGCCCAGCGCTACCACGCACACTGCTCAGACACAGCAAGCCGTTTTCCATCAGATCATGCTGCCCCCCCCCCCCCCCCCCCCGTCTCTCTCTCTCTCTCTCTCTCTCTCTCTCTCTCCCTCTCTCTCCCCCTTCACCGTTTTCACCATGTGGCAATGGCACTTCATTGGGACATTAGACAAACACCCAGAATTGGATGCAGGTTTTTTTCCCCCCTCGCTTTCATCTGCTGCTTGTCCCCAAAGAGAGCAACAATGCAGTGATGTCATTTAACGAGCCTTCAGATCCTCTTAAAGGAGGATGGCAGAGCTTGCCAGTAGCCACTAATTGACTGAAAACTCCTTTTCGTTTCTTTTTTGTTTAAGAGCTTTAAAAAAACTAAATAGCGGGTGATGGGCTTAACAATAACACAGACCGCAAACAAGGCGAGGAATGCCTTTCTAGTCGCTCTATTCATCATGCTTAGTGCCTAATCCCTGTAGTCCTCTGCTACTCGCTGCTAAAGCAGCACAGCAGGGCTCCTCTGCTACCAATTTATCACTAAACTCAGTGGGAGAGAGAAGACGGTACAATGAGAATGTGGTTCCACTGTGTGTCTTTTGTTGTAGCCACTCGCGTCTTCTTTGCTCTCTGCATGTCCCATCTCATATCCCTTTCTGACGCAACCACTGTCCACTTACCCTCCTTCGTTCTCGTTTGCTTTCATCACTTCCATTCATTCTTTCGTCTCTCTTTGCTTTTATGTTTTTCCTTCATCGTCTGCTTATTTTCCTTTTTTATTTTTCCCTCGCCTCCTTTTTCTTGCCTCTCCTCTCCTCCCCAACTTTTCTTTCTTCTTTTCCTCTCTACTCCTCTCATGCATCCTCGTCCACTCCTTTTCCTCTCCTCTTTTCTGCTCCTCTCTTTTCCTTTCATCTCCTCTTTTCTTCCTCCCTGTTTTCATCATGTGTATGTCCTCTCCTTAGGCCTGTGAGCTACCAGAGACGGCACGGTTCAGCCTGGCTCCCTGTGAGGAATTGTCCCTGGCTAAACCCTGCTCCGTGCCATGCTGGGACCTCCTCCAAACCAGTGTCCAGGGAACGGTGGCGTTCCCTCTGCCGCGCAAACACATGCTCTTCAGCTTATTTCCCGGGCACGATGGCGGAGCGGGATCTGGATCTGCGGCATGGAGCCTCCCCGCTGCCGTCCGACCAGACTTTCCCAGGCAGAGTTTGTCCGTTCCCGGGGAAGCGGACTCCGGGGGTGGCCTGAGCAGCAGGTGGGTGAAGCGGAGCATCCGTGGCGTGTTCTGGCTGTGACGGTCCATTTAGAGCAGGGCACCGAACCCCAGCTGGCACGGGACACACAGCCGAGTGCCGGTCACAGCTTGTAAAATACTGCAGATGAAGCAAAGTGGAGAAATGCCCTCAACATTTCCACTGTCCATCGCTCTCTGCTTGTGTCGGCCCTTCTCATGTCTTTCTCTTCTTTGTCTTACTCTCTTTCTTTTCTTGTGGTCTTTTGTCTTAACTTTAGCCCAAATAAAAAGCTATATCGTTTTCCAATTACCAAAAGCACAATACATAGGCCAATGAGCATGTTGTATTGTTCTTCACACTCTGGTGTGTCTGGGCAGCTTGGCTCTTATTTGCTGTGTGTAAGTGATACCTCACACATAAACATAAACACAAATATGGACACACACAGAGGAACAGTGTCTGCCCATGGATGCGCCTCAGAGATTTGAAAATGGACGTAGTGCTGATATGACGTTTGATATGTCGGTGGGGTCTATTCAGTTAGGCGGGCTATGATTTATTTATTTATGGGCGTGTTTTTCTGTTTTGTTTTTGCAGAGGCATAGTTCTGACATATCAGGAGCACCTTGGGGTGACATACATCATCCTGAACGAGGACCCCTGTCCTCGGATGCTGATCCATAACAAGTGTCCTATCCCAATTCTGCTTAAGGAAACGGTCAAAGGTAAGCAAGGGAATGCCCTGACTGGATTGGACTGGTCTTCTCTATTCTCCTCACTTCTCCTCTTGTACTACTACACGTACACTGCTTCACTACTGTTTCCTCTGACCTTCAAACAGAAACTCCGAGGACTGAGGTTCACTGCCGTCCTCTGCCTGCCAATTGCTCCTTGCACCATGAGCTCTACCACCACTTTTCCAGTTTCCCAGAGTGCAGGCAGAAGGAAACGCTGCCCGCACTTCTACTGAAAACCCCCTCGGACCACGGCTCCACCGCCTGGACCGACCCCATAGACGTCAACAGCCCCGGCACTCAGGTAACAGCATGCGTGTAGGCCGGGTTGAGGTGTAAAGATGGCAGGATTTGCACTGAAACACAGAGTGTTCATTGTGAGATTGTACTTCCTTAATGTCTTTAAAGGGTTACTCTTAACCCTTTGTTGGCACAGCTCATGCTGACCCTGCAAATGTCAGATTAGCCTGATCAAAGACTTTTAGTTGATGTTTTTTTCTAATTACCTGACTTATGACATATGATGACTTACAAGGCCCAAAACCAGCTTTATTTTAGGAGGAAAAAGGCTACACCTTTAGAGAAATGGATATCAAATATATACACATGATGTTTGTGTGTATATATTATGTGTGTCATAGTAGGGTTACCAAGATGTTAAAGAGCAGTGCGTGTACTGTTTGGTGTTGTGTCTAGCCGGCTGCAGGTCGGGGTTGAGGTAGAGGCTGTGTATCTCTGGTTACTGTGAGGTCTGGGACTCACCTCCGTGGTGGAGGTCGAGAGGTCAAAGGTCGGACTTGTTATGACTGCTCTTTTCTTCACGTGATGGGCTCTTCACTCTAAACCTGGAGCGGTGGAGGTTAAAAGAGAGACGCATACAGTGTAAAGAGCACCACCCGTCTCACGAGAGCTCTGTGCTCTGCTGTCGCTCAGGTGGTCTTCCTGCCAGGCTTTGGCTGTCTCTACATAGACGTGGTGTACGAGAGAGGCACTCTGGTTCTGTCTCTGGCCCCAGAGGGCAGCGTGGACGCTGTCATCAACCAGCACAACAGGTACATGTTTTTTTATAGTTATTGTCTTATTCTCCCCCGCATATTTGAACCATAAGAAATCATCAGCGCATGTTGTTCCTGACCTCAAGGTATCCACTTGTGTGCCTTTTACTGCACTCACTCCAATTTGCTTCATAATTATCCT